>NW_023276806.1:47815416-47992916 GCF_003668045.3 Cricetulus griseus | reverse complement strand
TTATTTGAGTAAGTTTGATGCTACTCTGGAGAGATTGTTCTTGAGAACTACCATCCTTTTGAAATGACCACGGCTAGTGGTGTCCATTCCTTGACTTAAGAAATCAAGAAGAGATGCTGGCCTTGGGTCTTTAAGTAGAGACTGTTCTGGGGGAAAAGATTTTCCTGATTTGAATGCCTGATGACAACTTTTATGGTAGGAAAGCCAGAGCCTAAGATATATATTAAAAAACAATGCTATTATTTTAATAAAAGGAAGTTCAGTGTATATGAAAGTCCACACACAGCACACTTGATAACATTTGTCAGATTCTTAACCTGGCTGTTCCAACAGCCTCCCTCCTTCCCTTCCTCCCTCCCTCCCACCCACCCCCTCCCTCCCTCCCTCCCTCCCTCCCTCCCTCCCTCCCTCCCTCCTTCTCTTTTTCCCTCCTTCCTTCCACTCCCCTCCCTCTTTTTAATGAGGTTGGAATTTACACTTAGGGTTGCTATATCTGCCAGGCAAGAGCTCGACCACTGAGCTATATTACCAGCTGTGTGGTGATCTAACTTGAAAACCTAGCTCCCAGAAAACGGAATCAGCATTTAAACACCACGTTTCTGCTAGGATTATTAATGTAGAGTATGCACCTCAAGGCATCTCATCTCATCGTAAGTGGGTTGATTTCTAGGGTCTGATTTGCATTTTGCCACTGGAAAATACCATCAAAGGTGCAGTTTAACAGTAGAGACTCATTTCTCACAGTTCTCAAGCTTAAGCAGTATCAGATCAAGGGGCCAGGCAGTGGAGACTCTCTTCCTGGCTTCTTGCTCCACACTCTTATGGCCTTAGTATATGGCTTGGTGGACCATAGCTATCAGGTGTCCCTTCTGACAAGGACGCTAGTTTTATCCTGAGGCCTCAGAACCTCTTCTAACTACAACTGTCCCCAAAGGCCCTATCTCCCAATACGTCACAATGGGGGTTAGGGTTTAATGTAAGAATTTGGGAGGGGGCACAGTTACTTTAAAGCCAAGATTAATGAGCATCTTAAACTTATTTTTACAGTACAAGAAGTTGCTCACAGAAGAAGGACAAAGTTTAGGAACCTTTGAGAGGTTTGTTTCTGGTTCCATGGCTGGAGTAACCGCACAGACTTTCATCTATCCCATGGAGGCAAGTACCACTGTGGCCTGACTGCTTGGTGGAGTTTGCACTGGCTAGCTGTAGTTATGTATTAGGCTAACCCAAACTTAACAGTTTAAAACAAGCCTTTAGCATCTCACAGTTCTGGCAATTAGGAGTCTGAGAGCAGCACAGCTGGGTTTGCCTGGCTCCAGGTGTTTTATCACCTTTTATCACGGTGTCAGCCAGGGCTGCAGTCATCTAGAGGCTAACCTGGGATAGATCTTATTTCAGGCTCACTTAGGAGGCCTCGGGCATTGGCTGGAAGCATCTGTCTCTTAGGCAAGCCTTTCTAGATGGTCCATGTATATTCACAGCATGGTAACCTCTTTTCCTTTACAGTCAGTGTGATGTGAGCGAGGAGAAGGAAATTTTGTGGGATTAAACTGCTGTCTTTTGTCATGTTCACTGTACCCTGTTGGCTACACAGACTGACCTTGGTACTGTGTGTGAGGGTCCCCTGCAAAGCAGAGCATCTCTGGAGACAGGACCCTTAGGGGCATCTCAGAGGCTGGCTTCCACTACTGGGGAACATTTGTCAGATGTTTTTGTACCATAACCCCAGTAGTGGAAGCTGAGGCTTTGGTTGTAGAATTCCAATAACAACTAGACATTCTTCCAGAAGAGCATGGGCCGGCTAGCACAGCCTCAGCTAAGAATTGTTACACCTGAAAAAGGCAGGAAGGAAGCAAAGGAAAAGCAAAGAATGCGTATCAGAGACCTCGAATTTCAGGCTAGCAAAGACTGAAATATTTACTGTTTGGCCTTTGCAAAAAGTGTTTGCCAACTCCTGCTTTACAGCAAAACTAATAATGTAGATGTGGAGAATTTTATGGATACAGCTAGGGTTTTTCAGTAGCTTATAAGACCTAAGCAAAATACACCTTTAACAGGAATCTCTTTGTGATACTCATACCAATAGATTTGTGCAGGTGTGTGTGCGCAGGCATGTTTGTGAGGGTGTACATGTGTGGGCATGTGGCTGTGGAGGCCAGAGGTCAATCCCAGGTGTCTTTCATCAGGAGACACTGTGTACCTTGTATTTTGAGACTGAGTCTCTCACTGGCCTCAGCTCACTGCTATAGGCTAGGCTGACTGGCCGGCAAGCCCCAGAGAGCTGTCTGTCTAACTTCCCCAGGGGTTACAGGCATCCACTCCCATGCTTGGCTTCTTATGTGGGCTTTGTGGGTGTCAAACTCAGGTCCATATACTTTTTACCAGTAAGTGCTTTGTAGACTGAGTTACCTCCGAGATTCTAGAGATTTGTTTTTTTAGTTGAGCATTTTTTTTAACTTTAGAAACAATGCCATTTTACATATCAATCCCAGTTTCCTCTCCTTCCCATCCTCCCATGCCCCCCATCGACCCCCCCAAACCCACCCCCACCCACTTACAAGGATAGTGAGGCCTTCCATGGGGGATCATCAAAGTCTGTCACATCATTTGGGGGAGGGCCTAGGCAATAGTATCCCTCCATAGGGAATGGCTGTGCACTAGGGATAAATGTTAGTGGTCCCATAGACTGCCCAGGCCTTCTAGCTGGCACCCACATTCAGAGGGCTTGGTTCATCCAATGCTGGTTCCCCAACTTTACTACTAGGGTCTCTGTGCCCTCACTAGGTCAGGTCAACTGTTTCTGTGGGATTTGAGTCTCTATTTTTAGGTGAAATCTCCAAAATTTCAAACATCATGAAGTCATCCAAAGGCATCTAAAAGGCTGTGCAAACCAAGCAGTGTCTAAGGGCCAGATGTGACTCCACTGTCTACTTTGAGGCCTCTCTTTAAGCTCACTATGTTCTACTTAAGAGTTAGAAGTAAATGGTGAGGAGCTAGAGAGATGGCTCAGTGGTTAAGAGCACTGACTCTTCTTCCAGAAGACCTGGGTTCAATTCCCAGCAACCACATGGCAGCTCACAACTGTCTGTAACTCCAGCTCCAAGGGATCAGACACCCTCCACAATCTTACATACAGGCAAAACACCAATACACAGGTTAGAAAAGTAAAGACATAAATAAAGAGATAAGATTTTTTTTTAAAGAAGTAAATGGTGAGACTCTTATTGTTCCATTTTACTTGCTAGGAAACAGAAGTCAAGAAACCTGCCAGTGGTCTCCTAAGAGCTGAGCAAAAGAGGGCTCAGAGCCCTCTCCCACGGTTATTCTGTCTTCAAAATGGTTTAAGTCTGAGGGAGGACACCAGACAGCCAGGCAGGGCAGCTCCTTCCTCAAAGACTCATAGGCAAAAGAAAACACCTAGAGGACGTGAACTTGTTAGCCTTGTCTCTTGCCATCCTCTAGAGATTGTTTATATTACCACACACACACCTCATCTGAACTAATAGCATCATCTTCCCTCACCTCTCCCTCCCAGCCTGTGCTCCAAGCTGATGACACTGTAATTGTCCCCTATGCCACCATTTTATTTTTCTTTCTGGCCAATTCATTTTATTATGACATCAAAAAGATTATCTGGTCCACTTTTTTTTTTTTTGTAAACCCCTCTTTCAGACTGTCTTTGAAATAACTTGGCCCTTCCTGGCTCTGATTTTAGCTTCTCAATGGAAGTAACGCACGAGGGAGAATCTACCAATGAACTGGACATTCTCTTTAGAGAGAATTTGCTAATGCTTCATAAAATTAATACTTTTGAATTGTTTGGTATTAAATGTGAATGACATTGTGTTGCATTCTTTGGTTATCTAGGTTCTGAAAACCCGGCTAGCTGTAGCCAAAACTGGACAATATTCTGGAATATATGGTTGTGCCAAGAAGATTTTGAAGCATGAAGGCTTTGGGGCTTTTTACAAAGGCTATGTTCCCAACTTACTAGGCATCATTCCTTATGCGGGCATCGATCTCGCCGTGTACGAGGTGAGTGAGGGTACAGCATGCTTCAGTCTGCAGTGTAGGTAGTCTGCATGGTGGATAGCTGGTTGCCAGTGGAAGAGAATTGTTTATGACTGGACTGCCCGTAGGGTGTTCTTTGATCTTTCCAGCACCCTGATTGTGAGATCACAAATGTTCTTTGATCTTTCTGGCACCCTGATTATGAGATCACAAATGTACTGAGCCATTTTTTTTTTGTATTAGATTTCCTTGCATATTTACCTTCGTTAATGAATAGTATGAACTCAAATGCAGCTTAGATGGTGGCTCGAGGAACTGGAAAGGCACAGAAAAAATAAGCAGAAGTTTATTAGAATTACTAAAACCTGTCACTGATAAATCCAGGGAGTGATGTGGATTATACAACTTCATCCGTTGCCACCTAACAGTCTCTAGGGCTGGAGGTGGGGGGGTGGGGAAGGCACCTCAGTCTACTAAGTGAAGCTTGAGCATGGAGACTTGAGTTCAGACAACTCAGAATACAAACCATGGGTCACTCCTGCCACTCAGGTCAATACACTTGGGTCATCCCTGCCACGTGGGTCACTTAATAACTTAGGAATCTGACACACATTTACTGAACACACACTATATTCAAACCTTTGCATTAGATACTGGGTTGAAAGAAGGACTCAGGGCCTTTAAGAACCTAAGGGTGTGGTGGGGACATGGGCAAGACCACAAGTGAAGCTCAGCATTGTTTGTCATGCTGTGACATGTGAGCCAGCACACACATTAGAGGGAGCTGAGCCCCAGCTCAGGAGGGAAGGTGTGTAATGAAAACATCTCAGAAGACTTATTTTTGTTATATATGTATTATATAGTATATCTCAGAAGACTTATTTTAAACATATTTATTATACAGTTACTATTATGCTTATTTTTACTTTTTCATAGATCCCTTCCTTCTCTATCCACCCAGCTTTGTCTTCTAATTTTTATAAAATAACTTCATGTCTTAGTGGACAAGATATTACTGGGTTGTCAGTGTGTGATAATTTATCCAGTCTTCACATAGTGCCACAAAGAATGTTCTAGCAACTTGCCTCATACTTAGCCTTGATGAGTGCTTGACCTACAAAGGCCCAAGGAGACATGGCTGTACTGGCTCTTTACATCCGGTGACTGCCTTTCTACCATGTTTCCAAGGCCATCCACAGATTGTAGGTCTGTGGTGCTAAATCTGCAGCAAGAGAATGTGGCTTAGCTTAATTTTTTAGTTTGGGTTTTGGTTCGGTATTGTTTACTTTGGGGCTTTTGGTTTTCTTTGTTATGGATTGAGATTTTGCTCTTTATTTACTCTTTCTTTTGTTCTTGTTGTGACTTTGGTATTTTGTTAAGGCTTCTCATTGTTTATATTGACTGCTCCCTTTAAGCCCATATTGAGTGAAATGACTGTATTTTCATTAATAAAAAATGATTCCCAAAAAAATAACTTCATCTTATTCTGAACAGTTTTATTGAGATACAATTCCCATGCCATGCATTTCACCCACTTAAAACATGCAATTTAAGGGCTTTTGGAATATTTCATTGTTAACTTGTGAAACTGCGATAAAACATTAAATTTCTGTTATAACCATGAAATTCAGTAACATTAATTACATTTGCACAAATGCACAGCCTTCCCTACTGAAAATTTCCAAAACTTTCCTTTATTGGTCCAAACTATTATGCAGTAATCTCCTACCTCACTTTCCCCTCACCCCCTGAACCTCTAACCTACCCCAGTCTCTATGAATTTATGTATCCTAGGGGTTTCATTAGTGGAGTCATACAGTATTATTTGTTTGTATCTGACTTATTTCACTTAACAGAATGCCTTGAAGGTTCATTCATATCTCATACATCATTATTCTTATTGGTTCAATAATAACCCATCACACAATACACACAATCATGTGCCACATAATGATGTTTGGGCCAATGAGAGGCCACTCATATATGACTGTGTTGCCATGGATTATAATGGGGCTGAAAAATGTGTTGCCCAATGTTGTTCTAGGTGTCTTAACGTCAGTGACTCAAGGCATGACCCATATGTTTGGGGTGATGTTGGTGTAAAGAAACCAACTATGATGTCTGTTGAACCGAACTAAGAGTGACACAGTCATGTACATAATGGACACTTACAGTCATATGCAAACTCTGTAACAATGATGAGTGATTGCTGCTGATTCTTGAACCCTTCATATAAAATTTACTTTAAAAAATAGAAACATAAGTAACACTCCCAAACTCCAATGAATCCAGTATTCCTCCAGTAGAAACATCTTGACATTGCAACAACCTATTTCAAGTCAATCAGAATTGTATATAAAGCTCTCTTCTTCACCTCTGGACATCCCTGTTCTGTTTTGGAAATAAGCAGTCATCAAAAGTCATCTTTTCATAGTGTGTACCCTAACATGGCTTTGCAATGAATTCTCATGTTTTTATTTTTGAATTCCTTACCAGATTTCAAATTTATTTACATACCCCATATTACAACATCATAAGACTATCATTTTTTCTCTTTATTCACTTTTACCACGGGCCTTTGATGTTTTGGATTATTGCTTATTGCCCTCTTGTTTCAGACTGAAGGATGACTTTTTGTCATCTCTTGCAGGTCTAATGGTGGTACATTCTTTCAGCTTTTATTTGTCCTCAGAGCTCTTAATTTCTCCTCTATATTCATACAAAAGGCAGTTTTGTCAATAAAGTGTTCTTGGTTGACAGGGTCCTTTTGTTTTTGTCTAATCTTAGTACTTGGAATATAACATCCTGCATCCTCCCAGACCCCCAAGGTTTCCAATGAGAAATAAAATTCCATAAAGCAAACAAACAAAAACAAAAACAAATTTAAAAACTTAAGCTAGAGTCTTGGTTACTTTTTTTTTAATTGTTCTGATGAGAGGCCATGACTGAGGCAACTTATAAAAGAAAATGTTTATTTGGGGCTTATGTTTTCAGAGGGTGACTCTATGACCAACATGGTCAGGATCATGGCAGCAGGTAGGCAGGCATGGCGCTAGAGCGGTAACTGAGAGTTTACACCCTTATCCACAAGTAAGAGCCAGAGAGCAATAACTGAGAATGGGTGGGTTTTTAAACCTCAAGGCCCTGTGCCCCCCACAGTGACACATCTCCTCCCAGACAATTCCACCAACTGGGACCAAGTATTCAAACCTATGAGCCTATGTAAGGATTTCTATTGCTGTGAAGAGACACCATGACCATAGCAGCTCTTATACAGGAAAACATTTTTGAGTCTTGCTTACACTTTCAGAGGTTTAGTCCATTATCATCATGGTGGGAAGCATGGTGTCATGCAGGCAGACATGGTGCTGGAGAAAGATATAGGAATTTTCACATTTGATCTACAGGCAGCAGGCGACTAATTTGAACTTCTGAGATCTCAAAGTCCACCCCTGCAGTAACACACTTCCTCCAGCAAGGCCACACCTACTTCAACAAGGCCATACCTCCCAATAGTGCCACTCCCTATAGGCCAAGCATTCTAACACATGAGTTTATGGGGGCCACACATATTCAAACCAGAACAAGTAGGTACATAGGTTTTTTTTTTTTAAATTTATGTATTGCCATATATATTCTATGCTTAAAATACTTTACATTTAAAGAGTTGACTACACGAAACAACCCCGAAGATGTTTATGTTGTGTGAACAATGGCTGAGTATCTCCTTTGTTGATTGTTTTTTGTTTGTTTCTGGGGCAGCTTTTGAAGTCTTATTGGCTGGATAACTTTGCAAAGGACTCTGTCAACCCTGGCATGGCGGTGCTGCTGGGCTGTGGGGCTCTGTCCAGCACCTGTGGGCAGCTGGCCAGTTACCCCTTGGCTTTGGTGAGGACACGCATGCAGGCACAAGGTGGGTCTGGGTTCCAGGATGGCTGTGGTGACACTTGATGTCACTCACATGAAAGTGTGTGCGTGTGTGTGTGTGTGTGTGTGTGTGGTGTGTGTGTGTGTGTGTGTGTGTGTGTGTGTGTTATTGCTCCCCCTTTACAGAAATAATCCAAGTTTTAGGAGCATAAGGTTTGACATCTAGCAGATTTGAGCTCAGGTTTTTGCCACGTCTCTCTCTCTCTCTCTCTCTCTCTCTCTCTCTCTCTCTCTCTCTCTCTCTCTCTCTTCATTCTGTCTTCCATGAATAGGGATGAAAGAACAGGAATATGTATAAAGAATTTGACATTTGCTAAATTCTCAAAGTAAATGGTCACTGGATTGCTTATCAGTGCTATTCAGACCCTATGCTTGGCACTGAACCCTACTCTCTCTCAGCTGGCTCCTAGGGTGCACTAGCCTGACTGACTCTCTTGCCATCTCGCAACTACTGTCTTCTTGCTGCTTCCTGGCATTTATTGCTGCATACTCTGTAAACCCGCAATACTCTTTGTCTTTCTTTTCTGTTCTTCTTTTTCCCTGGTCACCTTCATCTACTATACTTTCTCTTATGAATGAGTACTGGGCATCTGTGGTACCACTTCCAACCCCTCCTTCAACCAAGCCGTCAGTCCCTTGTCTGTTGGATGGATGCTAGGGTTAGAGAATGCAACGAGTCGGGTGTGAATCTGTGTAGGGGAACTTGTAGCCACGCCTGCTTAGGGGCTGGCTACAGGTCTGCCTGACCACGCCTTCGAGGGCGTGGTCAGGGTGACATAGAGTAAGAGTTTGAGTTGGCTGAGTTTCGCTTTCAGTTCTGGACCCCTTTTCGGCTTGCGGCTTGCATACAAACTGATGCCACACTGGCTGGCTAGGTCGCTCTGTAAGTAAGCCGAAAGGGGGGGTCCAAACTGAAAGCGAAACTCAGCCACCTCAAACTCTTACACTACCTCGCAGGTGTGGTCAGGCAGACCTGTAGCCAGCCTCTAAGCAGGCGTGGCTACAGGTTCCCCTACAAATCTGCTCACTGTAGAGTGGAAAAGACAAGGATCCAACCAGAAGATGGCCCTTTAGAACAACTCATGGCATGAGTTCTAGCCTAACTCCAGACAAAGCCTAGGAATGTAGTGGGAGCTAGCTGGGAACAGACCTGCAAGAGTGGCATATTTGAGAAGCAGAGAGGCAATCATGGCTGCAGAGAGGAATGCAAAATAGCAAACTAAATAGCAAACTGAATGTGTATAGTCTCTCACTTAGCCACTGTGACCAGTTTGGGAGCTTGATACTGATATCATTCACATTTGACGAATGACTAACAGGCAGAAACAGTTAAGAAATGTCCAGAAGGTTATGCATTCGATGGAGAACGGAGCTGGAGTTCAGACCCACTCAGGGATTTACCTGGCTGCTCAGTGACCTCCCTTCCTCTTAGCTCCAGTCCTGACCTAGCGCAGCAGCCAAGATCTGCCGTTTCTCATCAAGGCCCACTCATTTCTTATCTCTTCAGACATTTTTGTGACTTTTCAGAGTTTCCAGGGTCAGTTTCGAAGTTCTCAGCGGGAATTCTGAAGTCTTTAGAGATCACGCCATGCCTCAGTTTTAGCTCCATCTTTGTTTCCTCACCCCCACTATGCTGCTGTGTGACTTTTCCTGTGGGGGCTGGAGTGAGCCGACATCTGTCTGGTCATCCAGATAGGGCAAGGTTGGAGCAAAGAAACAGGTCTACCCACGTCTAGCGTAGTTTGTTGGTGAGTTTGCTGGGGTTATGACTGGAGTGTGGGTGATGGCTACATACAGGGGCTTGAGTGACTCAAAGGCAGTACCTCACCACACCCTACTCCGCAACCAGTGCAAGTGACCGCCTACAGAAGCGGAATCCCTGGAGCTCCCGGCACAACCTGCAAGAAACTTGTGTTGGAGCCTCCTGTCCGCAGTGGTTATAACTGCTCTTATAACCTTGGGAGGAGGGAGCCAAAAGGGGGGAGAGGAGGAGGAGGGGGCTGGAGGGGGCCTGTGAATTTTCTAGTTTCAGAAGCTGACTGAGCTTGGCAGGTTGTGTTTGCTTCCTGAGTCTTAGGAGTCTCCTCCATCCTGTGGGGATGCTTCAATGTGGAGGAAATAGCTACTCAACATGTGGGCATTTCCAGCCACTTAGTACCCTGTGTCCCCAAATCACCATGGTCCCTCTCCCATACCCATTCCTGCCTTTGTCTTTTGTTGTACCAGCAATACAGGGCTGCCGCCTTCTCCTCTCTCTCCTCCACCCCTCCTTTTTCTCCTCCTCCTTTCTTCATCTCTCCCCCTATTGAGATTACAAGGCCCAGGACTCCTGTACTCTTTCTAAACGTCTCCAAATCTCCCCTTCCCGTATTATACAAAAATTAACCATTCTAGTCAGACTTGGGGAGGACGCTGTGGTACAGTGATGTGGTTAAAAGGGTTGGGTTTGAGCACCAACCACAGCTCCTTGGTTTTGCTACTAGCTAACTAGGGTTTCAGGACAAGGCTCACTATCTTTCCAAGTTTCTAATTCCTCAATTATGCAATGCACATATTTATCCCAAAGGGCTAGCATGGAAAGTAATTAACCGAGTATCTAGAACAGCAATTCATAAAGTGCTGCTGCCATTGTAACTCACTGGTGGGCGCTGCGCCAAGAGGGTTGACTTCGGAATTCTTTTTACCAGTCCATTGTATTCTAGACACCATTCTGAATCCCCGATTGTCTGTTGTAATAATAATGAGACACGCTTAAATATTGGATGAGCCTGGTTCCTGCACCTTTGTTTATCTTTTTTGTTGGTTTGTTTTTCTGTTTGCTAGCCATGGCGGAAGGGGCCCCGCAGCTGAGCATGGTTGGCCTTTTTCAGCGAATAGTCTCCAAAGAAGGAGTGTCAGGCCTTTACAGAGGAATCGCCCCAAACTTCATGAAGGTGCTCCCTGCTGTTGGCATCAGCTATGTGGTGTATGAAAATATGAAGCAGACGCTAGGAGTATCTCAGAAGTGACACGTTCGAGCCTTCTTTTCCTGGACAACCAAAGCTGTCAGCGCTCTCCAGTGACTCCCAGGATTGCAGCAAGTCTATTGCAAAAGAAGCTGTTCTCTCCCAGCCACAGGGAAGAGAGAGACTAGTAATCACTTCAAGGATTTGGGCTTAGATTTACATCTTCAGTAATGTTCCAAATCATAGTTTCAATAAGTGTACTTCATATTTG
Organism: Cricetulus griseus; assembly: GCF_003668045.3. NCBI lineage: Eukaryota > Metazoa > Chordata > Mammalia > Rodentia > Cricetidae > Cricetulus > Cricetulus griseus. Next base: position 47,981,762 of record NW_023276806.1, on the reverse strand, counting down.
ATGATAAAGATCTGTGCCTTGCACCCTAAATCTGAAAATGTACTTGTTTAAGCTGAAATCATTTTGTGTGGTAGAATTATAAATCTCTAATCTTTGTTCTTTTTGGTTCAGATTTATGTCAATTTGTTTATACCCAAATTAAAAAAAAAGCAACCAAAATGATCAGAAAACCTTGGAACTTAAATTGTTCTATATATTTTGGATGTCTTTATAGATGTAAAATTCCCACACAGGAACATTAGTAGAAAAAAAAATCAGTCATATTTAAAATCAGTCTTCCACAGTTTATATCCTCATCTGTGAGCAGAGTAAGAATGGATTAGAGTAACAAAATTTGCAATGTGGAGGAGCAGTTCATTTCAGTGGATCCTCTTTTTGTTCTGCTTGCGTTGCTATTTGGTCCCCAGTTTTAGACACCAATTGTCATGTTGTTAAATTATTGATACGAGTTATTTGGTAAATCCTATTTATTCTTCTATTGCTTTTAAAAACATCAGTGAACTAAACTGTTGACTTGGACCATTTCCCAGAGATCGTCTTGGTCGTCTTGGTCGTCTTGGTCGTCATCTGGGTCGTTCGTCGTCGTCGTCGTCGTCGTCGTCGTCGTCGTCGTCGTCGTCGTCGTCGTCGTCTTCTTCTTCTTCTTCTTCTTCTTCTTCTTCTTCTTCTTCTTCTTCTTCTTCTTCTTCTTCTTCTTCTTCTTCTTCTTCTTCTTCTTCTTCTCTTTGAATCAAATTCTCTTAATCAGGAAGGCTCCCTGGGACCTTCTTAGAGATCTGAGACTGCTCTTTTCATGACTTGAGTGTTAATTTCAGGTAAATGACATCCTCACTTCACTCTCACGGTTGAAGCCCTTTTGAAGCTGTGCTTCTCAAATGGGTGGCACAAAGCTAAGGCACCAGCACCGTTCACCAGTAGTACACGTTAACCTTCTGTATGTGAATGAAAGGCTCAGTGTGTGAACATATGCATCCGCCCACATTTTCACTTGCCTCAAGATTTAGGAAGATGGCAGGAAATTTGTAATATTGACAGCCCTTAATATTTTTACTAAAGCTGATTTTGTAGTAAATTATCTTTTATTAGAACTTAGAAAAATCTTATTTCTTCTATAAGAAGATATTCGATAGTCTTAGCAGGGCAGTGGTGGCACATGCCTTTAGTCCCAGCACTTGGGAGGAAGAGGCAGGTGGATCTCTGAATTCAATTTGGTCCTGGTCTACAGAGTGAGTTCCAGGACAGCCAGGGCTACACAGCGAGACCCTGTCTCGAAAAACCACATATATATTCTTAACATTTTAAGATTTAGCTTATACACTCATTTGGTTTCTGGTAATTTCTGTTATAATTACTTTCTGAAAAATCTAGTGAAATGGGGATCGTTGACTACCTCTTTTATTTTTTGAACCAAAGAGAAAAGATGAACTTGTGTTTATAAAACTTATTCTAAAATATAGTTTGGTTTGTATTCAATGCCTGCTCTTGTCTCAGTAATTTTATACTATGTAAGCAAAGGAAGGGACTGTCCTTTGTCTTCAGGGTTATTGTACTTTGAGCAATACATAGAATGACAATATTAAGGTACAGGATTCATTCCTTTTTTACTCATAATAATTATGGAAATAAATAATTCTGTTAATGTTTTTATAATTTTAAGCTGATGAAAACTATGAAAATATTCATAGTTCATTTTGAAATTAAAGTGCCCTCCCCAGACTGAACATGTGTAAAGTAGGACTGATTTTTCTGTGCACCTTGCATCTTTTGGGAAAAAAGCCTCTTGTTAAAGGCAGCTTATTTCTGACATTGCTACACAGTTACTGCTCATGTGTATTAAAGATATATGTCTGTTTCTAAAATGACTTGTTTCCTAATTGTCCTAGCTTCCTGTCTGTTGCTGTGACAAGACACTCCAAATAAAAGCAATGTAGGGAGGAAAGGATTATTTCCCCTTACAGGATACAGTCTGCCATTGAGAGAGTCAGGGCAGGGCAGAAGCAGGAACTCTGTGGGCTGTTCCTTCCTACGAGGGACAGCAAAGACAATCGCTCACTGAAAAGGCCCACAGACACGCCCACAGACCTGTTGATATGGGCGATCTCTCAATGGAGACTTCCATCTTCCGTGACTCTTAGCAGACAGTTGACAGAACTAAGGACACTCATTTTGAAAAGAGTTTATAAATAATACATTTTTTTGTTGTCATACATTTATACTATTGTTCAAAAATTCTTTTCACAGCTGGCTCCATAGAATCTTCCTTAATCTTTTGCCTTCTCTGAGCATCTGTGGTATCATGCATTTGGGGCATAAGACATGCTTCATATGCACCCAGAGTCTACATTTATGAGTGAGGATTATGGCCCAAGGGTTTCCAGTACCAAGAAGACTCCAAGGTTGCAGCATTAGCATGGCTCATCTTGTTGGGTGGTGTTTTTACCTTGAAATTGTGTGAAACAAAACATGAGAAAGTTTACAGATAAGTAAGAAATTTTCCAATGCAAGTAAAACATAGTATAGAATCTGGTTCATAAAAATGAAACAAGAGCATAGAGATGGATGGGCATGAGCCTTACTAATGTTGGGTAAAGCATACTGGCAAGGTATGGTGGCCACAGGAAGAGATGGAAATGAAGGTCAGGCCAATGCACATGGCTGTTGTGGGAAGTGAGCCCATTGGGGGGTGGTCATGAAAGATATAGCGAGGGCTGCAGGAAGGCTTTTAGCTACTCAGTTCTCTTTTCCTGCTTCCTGGTTCTGCAATAGCAGCAGTTCCTTGGTGATGTTCCCTAAACAAGATCCAAACATCTTTACTCTGGGGTTTCCTTATTGGAAAAGTGGGTAAAGGCCTGTTTTGAATAAACATTTCCACTGCAAGTAGAATAGTGCCCCTGACCCCACACTGCTGTCAGCCCATTCCCTGGGTAGCCTCTCCGTCTCCAGGAAGAAGGTAAATTTTTTAAAGAGAATTAGAGACATTGAAATCTACATTTCCCTTTATGAATCACAGAGACTTTCAAAGTTAGGAAGCTTGTGGTGCTGTACCGCTGTCCTTACCAATTGCTTTGTATCCTCCCTCAGTTTGTTTTTCTTCACACAAAGTTTGCAATATTGCAAACAACACTTCATTTGCTTACTCTAAGTTTGCTATTGTCCTGTTTTGAATTGGCTTCCACAAAGACAACAATACTAAACAAGTGGTTTTATTTTGTCACTCCTGAGGGCAGGGCTGGAGTGGAACTGTGCAGGGACTTTGATGCATTCTGAATTAAGCTTCAAGCCAAGCCTGTCACAGACTCTGGGCATTCCCTAGACATCCATGTCTTCCAATGAGCTTACCTAAATCTCTTTACACAGGCTCTAGAAGACCGGCACAGCCACGGCTCAGGACTATAGGTGTCCTCTGCAGACATGCATTCCTCAGCCAGTCTGTCATCTTGAAGCAGGTGCCCCCATGAATCTTATTATGTGACATTGTCATGCAAGTGACTTAAATCTGTCAGAAAACTCCTGTATCACTTAATGACCAGGCAGCTTTGTGGGGATCTTGGCTTCTCTGGACAAGAATCAGTCTCCACATCAGTCAATGGGAGAGGTCTCTTTTATATCTGTCTTTATGTACCTGCTTCCAGCTACTGTGCCATGCTTGGGATGGGCTTAGTGGGATGACAAAGGACTGGAACCTGGCAATCTCTAGCTCATTTCCACCCACCGGGTTCACCTATTTCTTCTATGATGCTGAGAGACCTCTGCTCGTTTCTCTAGGACCCCCAGAATCAACTCTACAGGCAAGGTGGATGTTCCCAAAGACAGAAGAGCCTTTCACTGAAAATGAAAATGACTTCCATTTCCATCTTTAAGCATCACAGGGAAGGAGATGCTAACTAGTGGCTGGCTGGAGATGAGATGCATGGGAAAGTGTAGAGAGACTAAATCTCAAATGTCTCTAGTTTGGCGCTCTCTGCCTCAGGATGCAGCTTCTGGTGCCATATGTGGCATGAAGTTCTGTACCTAGAGGGTGGTTACTTTCATTTGTTTAACATAAACAACAGATTTTATTCACTGAACATCCAAGTGTCACTGATATGTGACAACGTGGTTTCACAGCAGACAGCTTTCAATAGACAAGTACCCAGGTCGAAGCCAAGAGAGGGAAATGGCACCCTCACCCACAGCCCATCTGTTAGAGGTGCCACTAGAAGGTAAGCCTACAGTTGGGAAGGAGTAGGTCTGGTTATTCTATCAAATATATGGTACCTGTACCCATTTATTATAAATCAATAGCAATTATTTAGTATGGCCTGAAAAATGCACCAAATGAAATGAAAAGAAGAAAGCATGAATAGTCACATGACCCCGCCTCTCCAGCTCTGACCTCGTCCGTTTCATATGACTGTATCAGTTATTTGCACACAAAGTTTGTTCATAAGACAATATGAACTACTTATTACATGCATGTGACGAGTTAGAAAATACCATCTGCATGGGAGTTCACAGCGTGCTGTGTGACTTTCATAATCGAGACATTGTACAGGAAAATAGGACCCAGGATACACAGGTCCCTGTCAAAAGGAGAGGGTTGTTAAATAAAAAACACTCCACTTTACACGACACTGCTTTAAGAGGCAACTTCTTCTACGTGGTAGTAGTGCACAGTTTCCATTTGTAAAAAGGAACATTTTGTTTCTTGGCTCTGAATGCCACCACCACCTGGTGGTGTACTATTTATTCTATTAATCTACTCGGCATTAAAGAAGCTTTGAACCATGAAACTTTGCTATGTTTGTCTGTAGAAACACTTACTTTTAAAACTTGTTATTTTAAAATAACACACAGTCACTGTACACATTCATGGGGTCCAGTGTGGTTTTTCCACAGTTACTTTTTGAGGCCAGAAAGGGATACAAATAGCGTCAGTGGCCGCTATGTTCCACTAGGTGGCAGACTTCTCCCAGCGAGCGCTGGGCCTGTTGGTACCTGGGAGAGGACTCCTAAACCTCACTTTGCTTTCTCCCTTTGCCTTGACCTGGAAAATCACTGGGCTACCTCGGAGGCCAGATTTAGATTTCCTGCTCAAACCACGGTTACCCTATTTAGACAAGTGAAATTAGGGTCAGCCTGTTACCATTCCAGGAGAGGAGACGACAGAGAAACCTTTCATGTACTCCACTGAAAAGAAGGGCTTGTTCCTGCATTTAAAGACATTTTTCCAAAACCAGAAAAATGTTGTATTTTAAAAGTGAAATTAGACATGTTTGAGAGAACAAACAAGGCTGCTGATGTATCGAGCCCTAGGTACATGTTCACAGTCATGGAAAATATTTCCGTGGGTAAATATTTTTTTTTTCATTTCCCAAAATCATTTGAGAAGTATCATTGTAACTTAAGCTTATGATCCGAATGTGGGAATAAAAATAAAATAAGCAGTTACTAAAATACTCCCCAATTTTAGTCTTCTTTTATCTTCCCCCCTTTAAAAATTTTTCCCTATAGGCATTGTCTTCATGTGGAGTGCTCTTGGTTGATATGTTTTAAAAGATATAAAAATTGGGGGGTGGGGTGGGGTATGGCTCACGGTAAAGTGCCTACTGTGCAAGCATGGAAGCGGAGTTCAGATTTTCAGCATTGGGGCATAGCTTCATGCATCTGCAACCTCAGTGTCAGAGACAGGCAGATCCCTGGGGCTTGCTGGCTAGTCCGTTCAGCTGAGTCTTTAGGCTCCAAGTTCAGCAAACTATGGTGAAGATCGATTGAGGGAGATGCCCAGTGTTAACTTCTGGCCTCCACAGGCACACACACACACACACACAGACACACAGACACACAGACACACACACACACACACACACACACACACACACACGCACACACACACACACACACACACACACACACACACACACACATCCTGGCCCTCACACACTCATGGTCCCCCCAGCAGAGAAATAAAAATATTTCTCATGCACAGATGCTTGCTTGCTCTGTAGCAAGCTCGAAGGAAGAATTTAGTAGGAAAAGTCACACAACTCAAGCTGCATCACGGGATTAGCCTAGGATTCCTTTTGGCTCAAGAAACAAGTAGAAATAGAAATTCTGGTAGCTAAGTGTGGAAGGACAGGGCTGTAATCCCTGTACTTGAGAATGGGAGACAGAAGGATCAAGGATTCAAGGTCACTTTTGGCTACAGAGCAAGTTTGAGGGCAGCCCATGACATGTGGGACCCCATCTCAAACAAGAGAATAACAATAAATAGAAATAACAAACAGCCAATAAACCCCTTAGCCACCACCACATAGAAGTTTTGATCAGAGGGGTAATAACATAGAAATTAGGATGTGGAAGGGACAAGTCAGGTTCTGGTATGATGATGTATTTGGCACTCCCTTCCAAAGACAGGAATGGAGAAAGGAATGGGTGCTTGCCTGTCACTTCATCCTTCCTCTTAGCCTCCTGTCAGTTGTCATTTTTATGGACTGGGGCTTAGACCTAGGACCTTCTGCATATCAGGGAAACACCCTCCCACTGAGCTACACTCCCAGCACCAATCTTTCTTTTTGTTCTCCCTCTCTCTCTCTTTCGAGACAAGGTTTCACCACAGAGATCAGGCTGGCCTTGAACTCTCCATCTTCCTGTCTCAGGCTCCCAAGTGCTAGAATTAAAAATGTCAGCTGTCATTCTTTACTTTCCCAAATGTCTCTTTCCGCTTGTCTTTTAACTAACCATTACAACTTTTAAAGTGACCTCTCCATAAAAATGCCACAGCCCGAATGTCTCTGGAGGAAAAAAACATGCTAGGAAATTCAGAAAGAAAGTCAAAGTGATAAAATCGGCCTTGTTCAATCCTTAAACTCTGTCAACTCTGCCGGTGGTGGCCATGTTTTCAGTTTCATTTCTTTTCAGCTCATTTCCTCCAAATTTACAGAAAAAAAAGAAACTACACTGGAAATAGAAATACACAAAAGAGTGAGAGCTGAAACTGGGTGATCTGTAGTGGAAGGATAGTCTAAGTAAAAGATCAACATCCAAAAGTCATAAAAGATTTTAATCAAACTGAGGAATCAAAGATTAGCAGAGATTAAAATGATGATGCAAAGAAGCTAGGGCATTTTTACACAGCATCACAGTTTTAATTATTATTTATTTTAGTATTGGGGATATTGTGTTTGTGTATGATACCCAAATCTGCTTAGCATTTAAATGTTGATTAATACTAATTATTTTTAACTTAAAAATATTTTACATCCCTGAGTCAGTGGCTTGAAAACTTGACCACATGAGAACTACCTGGAATGGCTTTAAAAACAACAGCGACAATGTCTAGCTAAGTAGCCTAGGCTGGTGGGAATGCTCAAACACCCAGTCAAATACTCAACAAGGTGCTCAGTCCTTCAGTTTCAGCACCCCAGTCTCCAAGGTGCCATGATTATTGACAATTTAGCACAACACCCAGCTGGAGTCTCCACTCATCCTAGAGCTGGAATCTCAGCTTCTGGGGCTGGGATGCAGCCTGGTCTTCATTGGCCATGACAGTGTTTAGTCTAGGGTAAGGATGCCTGCAAATTGTTTTCACTCTGACTGCTGTGCACACATATTAGTAGTTTGGATCAAACAACTGCAAACGAAGCACAGTGGTTTCCAGTACCTTTCTAGATGGAGCAGATTGGTTAGATAGAGATGAGAAATTGTTGAGTTAAGGATGACTTCCAGGCTTTTGGCCCAAGAAAGAATGATAAAGTATGAATAACAAGGTGGTTAGAGCAGAGAGCTTGAGAATTGGTTTTCGGATATAGGAAATTTTGAGACTGAAATAGGAATATTGAGAGGTTAAAACCAACCTGAGCTACAAAGCTAGCTCTTTTACTTTTCTTCTTCCTCCTCATTCTTGTCTTCATCCTCCTCCTCCTCATCCTCCTCCTCCTCATCTTTCTCCTCCTTTTAAATGCCACCTCCAGGTGGTGCTTATGCAATCAAATTTGGAGCCACTGTGTTAGGCACTAAAAAGAAAAAAAAAAGTGAAAATCAGATATTCTGGTCAAAAATTTCAGGTCGGCAGTTGTGAGCATCTGGATGCTATTTAAAGCCATGATGTCAGATGATAACCTAAGGAGTGAGTAGAGGTAGGGGGTAAGGGTGAAGACTGGTCTCTAGTAGGGTGTGAGAGAGGGGAGGAAGGAGTTAGGTGAAGAGGAGCAGCTCGAAGGTGAGGCAGTGCCCCCCTCCAGGTGAGGACAGAGAGCAACCCTTGCCTTGCACCTTGTGGAGGCCACCAGGAGAAGACGAGAGGAATGGGCGAGTAATTTTTTTGTACAAAAGGAGCATGTGATGGGTTCACCCAGGGTTTCACTGGGTGTGTGATGGGAAAGCCAGAGAGGAAAGGATATTGGAACTCTGGGGAGGGAGAATGAAGTGTGGCCCAGTGAATCAGAGGAGAGAGGTGGGGGAGGTCCTAAGAATGTAAGACCAAGGGTAGTGGTCACGGTTGGCAGGTAAATTGGAAGGAAAGAGTTGGGCCAGGCAGAGAGTTTGAGTTATAATTTTTTTAAAATTTATTTATTAGTTCTAGTTAGGGAACAAGCTTGTTTCACATGTAAGTCCCTTCTCCGCTCCCTCCCCTTACCCCCATCCCTTGTCCCCCAAGAGCTATAAATTTAACAGAAAAAATGATTTGGGGTGAAGATGTTTTGGAGGAGTGGTATTGTTAGGGATGTAACTCAGAGCTCTATAAATGCTCTACCACTGAGCTACACTCTTTGCTGCAATTACGACAGTGTCTATAGATCCAGGTATCTAACATCTTCACTGAAGTCGAGGAAGTGGATGGGTAATTTGGTGTTGACAGCAGGGCAATATATAGTTAGGTGGCAGAATCTCTGTTGGAGCGGGGATTTTAAAGGAGGGTACTTGTGGGCTAATGGGCTAAAAGGAGAGTGGGCACGGCAGGTGTGTGTGTGTGTGTGTGTGTGTGTGTGTGTGTGTGTGTGTTGTGGCCACATTCCATCTTCTACTTTGTGTGGGGAAGATGTGCTTCCACAGGAGACAAATACTAGAACATGGGTAGTACACTGTGCAGACAGTTAAGAGGCAAAGGCTTGATGAAAAAAAAAAAAAGCTGATGAAGGAGAGTTGGAACACGTGAGGAAATACTTAAACCAGGAATGTGAGGCAGCATGGCGTCCCGTCAGCCCCCTCTCCTTCTAGGCCTGGGCTTCTTAAGGTTGTGTTCCCAGGGTAGTTTTTCTGTGGCCAGAAGCAGAACACTGGTGGCCAGCTGACACTGGGTGAGCATCAAGGGGCAGCTCTGAATAGCCATCCCAGAAGAACACTCAGAACAGCTGTTGCTGAGTCCTCCTTGTTACCAGGAGAGCAGGGGGCCATATGCAGGTCCAAACATGAGAGCAGGGAGGAATCTCAAGTGGAGACACAGCGGGGTGGGTACGCAGCAGGAGCCTCTAAGTATCCTGGAGGCAGAGTGATGACCTATATTTCTTTGTCGACTTTAACTCAATCTCAATGAAGTCTGGTGTGGGTGGGCAAGGCTCTTTTCAAATGACAGGAATAGGATGAGCGGAAGGCATGGTTTTCAAAGAGGGCTGCGTAGAAATCACTGTACAATGACATGCTTGGAAAGAATGAAAGGAAATTCAACATTGTAGAACACAGAGGTTGTGCCTTTTAAACAAAGAATAACCAATTAAATGGTTATGCAATATCTCATTAGTCATTGAGTTAACTCTGGTTGTATATACTGTTTCCCTACAGTTAATTTTTATGAAGGAATGAATCAAATTTCATGAAAAGAAATCTGGCCTCTTTATTTAAATACACTGGAGGAGGAGTCTGGACAAAATGTCTTTCTGCGGCTTAGTATTTTCAGTTTCAACTTAATAAAGAGGAGCCTGAGGCATGAGAAAAGAGGTCAGGTTTTTTTTTCTTTTCCATTTGAGGTTCATAAATAGACTAGAAAAATGTCGAGAGGTAAAGAAGACATCAACCCAGAAAATCCTTAGTGTTGCTGTGGACACATTGCAGCAAGTATTCATGGTGCCAATAACAATGTAATCATTACTTCAACAAATAACTGTATCAGAGATTCTCAAGGAACCAGCATATGTAGAGCTAAATATCACATTGGTTTGTTCTTAGGGATCATCTGGGGGAAGGCTGACATGATAAAAGACTAATTCAATATAAAGTGGTGGTAGGAGCTATAATATTTTGATGAGCTATGAGACAGGATGCAGGGGGTATGAAGGAGGTGTCATGAGAGAGTTGGGCATCCTGCTTAGTCTTTCAAAGAAGAAAAGAATGTCACTGTACACAGAAGTTATGTGAAGGCTTCTGCAGGGAGACGACAGCATATATAAAAACAAGGAGGCATGAAAGTGTGTATTCTGGAAAGTCACAGTCGTACTGAGATGCTCACTGGGGCAATGGTAACAGCTTTGATTAAACAGATGGACTAAGGGGCTGGATTGATGGCTCAGTGGTTAAGAGCCCATACTATTCTTGGAGAGGACCTAAATTCAGTTCCCAACGGCCATGTTTTATAGTAACTTCAGCTCCCAGGAATCTGACCTTCTCTTCTGGCTCCCATAGGCACTAGTTTTCATGCATACATACTCACCTGCACAATATAAATATACATAATCTAAAATAAAATAAAATTAAAAATAGATTGTGATCAGTTACATGCCATTCTCACAGGAATGTTTTCCAAAAGAATCGCAGGTGGAGTTTAGTCAGGAGGAGCCACTTAACCTGTCACTTCTTTCCAAGAGAGAGGCGGGGTGGTTGGAGGCAGGGCAGAGAGAAAGCAACTTGCATATTTTCCTGTCTCGTATCGGTGTCCTCAGTGTGCCAGGCATATTACTCCATACATTATTTCTGTTTGACAAATAGGTATTGAATGAACAAGTGAAAGAAGAGAATGTATGATTCTGCATTGGGAGCACAGCTGCAGGATGTGCTGGGCTGAGATGCTGTGCCTTTCCTTTGCTCCTCACTAGATCAGCCGGCTCACCCCTCATGACTTTAATGCTGTGGCTCATAAATGCAAAGTGCCAGCTATGGAGACTGAGGAGGAAAGACATTCCAAATGGGCTGGTATCTCAGTGCCAAGGACTAAGAGTTAGCAAATATATGTGCAAAAGGACACATTTCTTTGGTTTTTCCAGGGCTGAGATCTTGAGTGACTTCCAACAGAAGAGTTCACTGGAGTGGCAGCCACAGGCTTCACATGGCAGCTGGCTGAGCACTAAAAGGAAGGAAGGAAGAGTGGATGGCGAGGGGAGACTTTCCTTGTTTTGAAAGTTTTTTTCTATGAAGGGAAGAGGGAGAGGAGGAAGCTTGAGAGGGAGGCATGATCAAAGAACCTTGGTAGATTTATAAACTTGAGAAAAAGGAATAGAGGGGAGAAGGTAAAGCCAGATAGAGGAACAGAGGGAGACTTGAATTTAGATAGCTAAAATTTAGAGATGATTTCTTTCTTTCTTTTTTTAAAGAGCCAATAGACAATGAAAGTCTTTGGAGGAGGACAGAGGGATAGATTGAAGAGTCTGGGTCCCTGTGGCCCTTGCGCTGCTACTGATAACACTCATATAAGTGAGGTTCCTTGAAATTATTTTATTCAGCTATGAAACTCTTTGATTTGTAGTGTTGTAAGTTTGGCGATGAACATACAAAAATGAAACTCTTCTTGAGGCACATTTTGTCTTGAATATAGCTTGGTTTTTAGACCCTTTTCTCAACTTCATATTGTCTTTAAGAATAAAAGAGATTATTAGCATGAGAGAAAGAATGCCAGTGATGTAAGAAGTGAAGTAATATGAAAGCCATCTTCCTGCTCAGTAATAAGCACATTGATATTCTTGACCTAGAGACCGAGCATGTTTTCCATATTTTGTATATATTACCCCAGAGTATGAAATCTTAGCATGAGGGGAACAAAAAATTAAATTAGTTCCTTATCTAAGGCTTTTAGATGCTCTGGTTCAAACCCCTCAAGGATAATGCACTGAAATTACAGTTTGCATAATTATATCCTCATGATTTAATTGAAAACATTGAAGATTAAGCACACGGATGCCAGGGACTCTAATGCAGGGCAACACATTCCCCCCTTTCATCTCTGCAGCACTTTCAGTCTGTGGAGTTGACACAGAAGTTTTTGTGGAATATAGGATGAGTTTGGATGTGGGGTTGGGCCTCCAGGGGACCATGTATGTCTCTCTTAGGGTCCTCCTTGTTTACTAGATTCTCTGGCAGTGTGGACTGTAGGCTGGTAATCCTTTACTCTATGTCTAAAATCCACATATGAGTGAGTACATATCATGTTTGTCTTTTTGTGACTGGGTTACCTCACTCAGAATGGTTTCTTCTAGTTCCATCCATTTTCCTGCAAATTTCAAGATTTCATTGTTTTTTCACACTGAGTAGTAGTCCAGTGTGTAAATGTACTGTATTTTCTTTATCCATTCTTCGGTTGAGGGGCATCTATGCTGCTCCCAGTTTCTGGCTATTACAAATAATGCTGCTATGAACATGGTTGAACATATGTCCTTGTTATATGAATGTGATTCTTTTGGGTATTTACCTAGGAGTGGAATTGCTGGATCTTGTGGTAGACTCATTCCCATTTTCTTGAGGAGTCGCCATACTGATTTCCACAGTGGCTGTACAAGTTGGCACTCCCACCAGCAGTGGAGGAGTGTTCCTCTTTCTCCGCATCCTCTCCAGCATAAACTATCATTGGTGTTTTTGATTTTGGCCATTCTGACAGGAGTAAAATGGTATCTCAGAGTTGTTTTGATTTGCATTTCCCTGATGGCTAAGGATGTTGAACACTTTCTTATGTGTTTTTCAGCCATTTTAGATTCTTCTATTGAGAATTCTCTACTTAGTTCTTTATCCCACTTTTTAATTGGTTTGTTTGGTGTTTTGGAGACTAGATTCTTGAGTTCTTTGTAAATTTTGGATATCAGCCCTCTGTCAGATGTAGGATTGGTGAAGATCTTTTCCCATTCTGTGGGCTGTCGTTTTGTCTTGTTGACTGTGTCCTTTGCCTTACAGAAGCTGCTCAGTTTCATGAGGTCACATTTGTCATTTGTTTATCTCAGTGTCTGTGCTACTGGTGTGATGTTCAGGAAGCAGTCTCCTGTACTAATTAATTCAAGAGTATTTCCAAGTTTGTCTTCTAATAGAGCTAGTGTGGCTGGGTTTATGTTGAGGTCTTTGATCCATTTTGACTTAAGTTTTGTGCATGGTGATAGGCTTGGGTCTATCTGCAGTTTTCTACATATCCACATCCAGTTATGCCAGCACCATTTGTTGAAGATGTTCTCTTTGTTCCATCGTATAAATTTGGATTGTTTGTCAAAAATCAGGTGTTCGTAGGTGTGTGGGTTAATATCAGGGTTTTCAACAGGGTTGTTTTGGCTATCCTGGGTCTTTTGTTTCTCCATATAAAGTTGAGAATTGTTCTTTCAAGGTCTGTGAAGAATTGTGTTGGGATTTTGATGGGGATTGCACTGAATCTGTAGATTGCTTTTGGCAAGATTGCCATTTTTACTATGTTGATCCTACCTATCCAAGAGCTTGGGAGATCTTTCCATTTTCTGGTATCTTCTTTAACTTCTTTATTTAAAGACTTACAGTTCTTACTGTACAGGTCTTTCACTTTTTTGGTTAGTGTTACCACAAGGTATTTTATATTGTTTGTGGCAATTGTAAAGGGTGATGTTTCTCTGATTTCTTTCTCCACCAATGTGTCATCGGTATATAATAGATTTTTTTTAGTTAATCTTGTATCCTGCCACTTTGCTGAAGGTGTTTATCAGCTTTAGGAGTTCCCTGGTAGAGTTTTTCCGGTCACTTATGTAGACTATCATATCATCTGCAATAGTGAGAGTTTGACTTCTTCCATTCCGATTTGTATTCCCTTGATCTCCTTTTGTTGTCTTATTGCTCTAGCTAGAACTTCAAGGACAATATTGAAGAGGTATGGATAGAGTGGACAACCTTGTCTTGTCCCTGATTTTAGAGGAATTGCATTGAGTTTCTCTCCATTTAATTTAATGTTGGCTGTTGGCTTGCTGTATATTGCTTTTATTATGTTGAGGCATGTTCCTGTTATCCCTGATTTCTCCAAGACCTTTATCATGAAGGGCTGTTGGATTTTGTCAAAGGCTTTTTTGGCATCTAGTGAGATGATCATGTGGTTTTTTCCCTCAGTCTATTTAAATGGTGTGTTAAACACTGATGGATTTTTGTATGTTGAACCATCCTTGCATCCCTGGGATGAAGCCTACTTGATCATGGTGGATGATTTCTCTGATGTATTTTATTTTTCAATAAAATACTCGATTTGCCAGTATTTTATTGAGAATTTTTGCATCAATGTTCATGAGGGATATTGGTCTGTAGCTCTCTTTCTTAGTTGTGTCTTTGTGTGGCTTGGGTATCAAGGTTGTTAAAGCCTCATAAAAAGAATTTGGCAATGACCCTTATGCTTCTATTCCTCAGAGGAATACTCTGAGGAGAATTGGTATTAGCTGTTCCTTGAATTTCTGGTAGAATTCTGCACTGAAGCCATCTGGCACTGGGCTTTTTTTGTTTGGGAGACTTCTGATGACTGCTTCTATTTCATTAGGGGTTATAGATCTATTTCAGTTGCTTATCTGTTCTTGATTTAATTTTGGTAAGTGAAATCTGTCCAGAAAATTGTCCATTTCTTTAGTTTTTCGAATTTTGAAGAATATAGGTTTTCAAAGTATGACCTGATGATTCTCTGGATTTCCTCTGTGTCTGTTTTTATGTCCCCCTTTTCATTCCTGATTTTATTAATTTGCATGTTCACTCTTTGTTGTTTGGTAAGTTTGGATAAAGATTTGTCTATCTTGTTGATTTTCTTGAAGAACAAACTCTTCATTATATTGATTCTTGTATTGTTCTCCTAGTTTCCATTTTATTGATTTCAGCCCTCCATTTGATTATTTCCTGGCATCTGCTCCTCCAAGGTGTATAGGCTTCTTTGTGTTCTAAAGCTTCCAGTTGTGCTATTCATTCTCCAGTGTGATTATTCTTCTATTTCTTCATGTGGGCACTTAGCACTATGAACTTTCCTCTTAGCACTGCTTTCAAAGTGACCCATAGGTTTGGATATGTTGTGTCTGCATTCCCATTGAATTCTAGGAAATCTTTAATTTTTGTTTTTATTTCTTCCTCGACCCAGGAATTGTGCAATTGGGTGTTACTTAATTTCCATGAGTTTGTAGGTTTTCTGTAATTCATGTTGTTGTTGAATTCTAACTTTAGAGCATGGTGGTCTGATAAGATACAGGGGATTATTTCAATTTTTTTTGTACCTGGTGAGGTTTGCTATGTTGCCAAGTATGTGGTCGATTTTAGAGAAGGTTCCATGTGGCACTGAGAAGAAGGTAAATTGTTTTGTATTGGATGGAATGTTCAATAGATATCTGTTAAGTCCAATTGTGCCATAACTTCTACTATTTCCTTTGTTTCTTTGTTAAGTTTCTGTCGGTGTTCCTGTCCAGTGGTGAGAGTGGGGTGTTGAAGTCTCCCACTGTAAATGTGTGCGGTTTTATGTGTGATTTGAGTTTTAGTAATGTTTCTTTTACAAACGTGGATGCCTTTGTATTTGGGGCATAAATGTTCAGAAGTGACTTCATCCTGATGGATTTCTCCTGTGATAAGTAGGAAGTGATCGCCTTCATCTCTTTTGATTGATTTTAGTTTAAAGTCCAATTTGTTGGATATTAGGATTGCTACCCCTGCTTGTTTCTTGGGTCCATTTGATTGGAAGATCTTCCCCCAACCTTTAATTCTTAGGTACCGTCTGTCTTTGAAGTTGAGGTGTCTTTCTTGTATGCAGCAGAAGGATAGATTCTGTCTTTTTGTCCATTCTGCTAATCTTTGTCTTTTTATATGTGAGTTAAGACCATTAATGTTGATGGGTATTAATGACCATTGATTGTTCTTTCTTGTTTGTTTTTGATTTGGTGATGGTGGTGAGATTATGTGTGGGATTCTATCTCTTTTTCCTTTTGGCTGTTGGTAAAGTGGGATTATCTATTGCCTATATTTTTTCTGGTTGTAGTTAACTTCCTTGGGTTGGAATTTTCCTTCCAGAACTTTCTGTAGGGCTTGATTGGTGGATATGTATTGTTTGAATCTAGTTTTGTCATGGAATATCTTGTTTTCTCTATCTATATTGATTGAAAGCTTTGCTGGGTATTGTAGTCTTGGTTGACATCCATGGTCTCTTAGTGTAGGTAGAATATCTATCCAGGACCTTCTGGCTTTCAGAGTTTCCATGGAAAAGTCAGTAATTCTGATAGGTTTGCCTTTTAAGTTACTTGACCTTTTTCCTTTGCTGCTCTTTATATTCACTCTTTATTCTGTATGTTTGGTGTTTTGATGATTTTGTGGCAAGGAGACCTTTTTTTGGTTCAGTATATTTGGAGTTTTATAGGCATCTTGTATTTTCATTGGCATGTCTTTCTTTAGGTTGGGAAAGTTTTCTATGATTTTGCTGAATGTGTTTTCTGGGCCTTTGAGTTGGATTTCTTCACATTCTTCTATACCTATTATTCTTAGGTTTGGTCTTTTCATGGTATCCCATATTTCCTGGATATTTTGTGATAGGGATTTGTTGGACTTAAGATTTTCTTTGGTTGTTGAGTCTATTTCTCCTAGTGTATCTTCAACTCCTGAGATTCTCTCTTCCATCTCTTATATTCTGTTGGTTATGCTTACATCTGTAGTTCCTGATCATTTACACAGCTTTTCTATTTCCAGCATTCCCTCAGATTGTGCTTTGTTTATTGTCTCTATTTCAGTTTTTAGGTCTTAAACTGTTTACTTGAGAGAATTGTTGATATCTTGTATTTTTTGGTTTGTTTTTTCTTCCATTTCTTTAAGGGATTTTCCCATGTCCTCTTTGAGGTCTTCTATCATTTTCATGAAAATGTTTTTAAGGTCATTCTCTTCTGGTTCACCTGCATTGTGATGTTCAGGTCTTGCTTGTGTTTGGTTCCTAGTCTCCGGAAGTGTCATATTGGGTTTTCTGTTGTTGAATGTGCTTTTACATTGTCCTCTTCTTATCCTCTCTTCTGGTGGGTGTAGCAGGAGTCTCTTCCTCTCCTGGTGGGTATGGGCCCAACGTTCCTTCTGGTAAATGCAAACAGATCCAATACTCTGATGTCAGTCCTCTTCTTGTGGATGGAGGTGGCACTGTTACTGGGGCCTTGGCAGTGTCTGGGTGTGTTGGGTCCCACTGCGGAGTTCAGATCCGGTGAGCAGATTCCTGGCATCAGATGTCTCTGAACAGGGCCACCGACAACACTTTCATTTTTATTTTCCTACATTCCTGGTAGAATAGAGCACTTTTGCTCTTCAGTATAATGAAGGTGGTAGTGGTGATAGGATGTTTATGCTCATTGAGTCCTTTGCAAAGATCAGATACCATGTTCTGGAACCTCACTTGTATAATTCCCGTTATTCTCCATAATTAGCTGCTTTTCTATTGCTGCACAGGTGTGAGGGTCAGAGTATGGATTGTGGGAGAGAACCCATCAGTTCTTTCCAACTTTGTGGAACCTTGGGGTTGAAATTAGGCCATCAAGCTTGAAGGCAAGTACTTTTATGCACTAGGCCACCTCTTTGGCCCCAGAATGATGTTTAATTTGAGTGGTTAAATTGTCAAATTAATAAACAAGTAAAATGCCAAAAACCCCTCCCCAGACAGCAAAGAGGAACTTGCATTGAGGAAATATGGCTTTATGCCTCACAATAGTGCTCTGTTCTTTTAAGAAAATGAATAGAGACACATTGGTGTCTGAGGGTTCAGGGCAGGTGTTGGGTCCCTCTCAGGTATCAGGAGCAGTTAGTTATTAAACTACTTCAAGTCATATTGGTGTTGAGTGAAGGACCAGGGGAATCTTCCTTTTCCAAATATACAATTTCAGCATTCTCACTCATTACATTTCTTTTGGTTAAAAAGTAACCTGATATTGGAATCCAACATATTAATTTATTTTTAATATAAATTGTAGGACTTTAAAGACAATCTCATTCCTAACCCCAGAGAAGATAACTGGGCTACCACCAAGAATTTGTACTGAGAACAAAGGAAGTGATCATGATTGCTGTTTACTGATCTGTCTGATCAGCATCTTAAGAGATGGGTGCGATTCCACTGGGCTAAGAGAAGGCACATAGCTTGTATAAAGTTGTATCCTTATTAATTAGCAGAGTCAGGATTAGAATGAAGGTCATTCTAGTTCCAAAGTCTGTGTTTTAGTCTCTTGAAAATTAAGGGTGCTGGTGAGAAGGCTAGAATTGGTATGAGAAAGGAATGGGCTGGGAAGGTGAGCATTCCTGCAGGAAACTATAGTACATTGGGTACCAACTCAGGTGAGATGCCAGATTAGAAGATATTGTCATGTGATGTGATGATGCAGGGTCTGGATAAGAAATAATAGACTGAATCCTTCAAAAAGGAAAGGGGGGAAGGACATTGAAAATGCACAAAGAGAGTAGGCTAGGATTCCCTAGAAGAGCAGAAACGTGTTAAAAGAGAACCTATTAGATTGTCATGTGAGATGCAGTCTGGTAGTCCAACAATGGCTATCTTCACACTGGAGAGGCCAAGAACCCAGCAGCTACTCAGCCCAAGAGGCAGGAAGATTCCTGGAGAGTCACTGATCTCCAGTCTACACTGGAAGCCCAGAGAAAGTGGGTTCTGATATCAGGGAAGGAATGCAACAACAGTGTCTGTGGTGGCAACAGTGGTGGCAACAACAGGACAGATGATCTCACCAGCCAGACATGAAAGCAATGAGGCAAAAAGCAAAGCCTATGCCTGGGACCTCTTTTTACCTGTGCTGACATCAGGAGTTGCTGCTCACAGTGTGGGGCTTCTCCATTGAAGTGACCTGCTCACAGATGTGTCCATCAGCACATCACTTAGTTTATTCCAGGTTGGTAACCTAGATAAACCACCCCAGGGCATAATAGCATAGCTGAAAAGTGTGAAGACATGAAATAATGATTCTCCTCTATTGAAAAAAAAAGAGCCAAAGTGATCATAATTCTGGCCATTCTACACTCTGAGGGGAATAGGAAGAAGAAACTTTATCTGAACATTAAGCCACCTGGCTCCAGCGAAAAGAGTTTGGCAGACTTACCCACAGGAAAAGCCCATAGTTCTTGTAATCCTTAAATTCATTGGCAAGTTTTGGTGAGACAGTGATACCTTTGGTGAGTTGGGTCAAAAGAGAAGCATTCCATTTGACATTCCTCCTGGCTTGGCCAGCTGTGATCAGATGCCATCTTGAGCGTTAATCTATCTAAAATGTAGCTACCCAAGAGGCCTGAGAACCATTACAAGATAGGGAGCATGACATCAACCTGCCCCAGGTGTTGGGTGAGAGAGTAATGGAAGGAAATCATGAAGACTATGAGAACCAGATATGGACAAACTGGAGATTATAAGCAGTGGGAGGATCAGTTTAGGCACTGAAGTGTACAGGGGGAGGTAACTCATCCTCTGAGACTAGGAGGTGCCCTTATCAGCTGAGAGTAACTTTAGAGTTTGATGAGCTTGGGGTCAGCAGTAGATCAAAACCCATGATCACCTATATTCCATGAGGTTCACTGTTACAGAGACCTTTGAAGCTCCAAAAAATCATATGACCTCCTCAGGCACATGCTATAAGAAGGTGTTCAGTGCTTAGATGGGTTTGAAAGTGGAGGCACATCCACCTATGAAAATCTATCCAACACACTTTGGATAGAGCATTAGCTACCTCAGAGTATGCAAACTGCAGAGTTTTAGACAGCGAGAGATCCTGCCCATCTCATAGACTGTAAAGCCAAGTGTGGCCAACAGGGACAGCTGGTTTGCATAGAAGGTGAGTATCAAAGTGAAGACATCTCTGGTGGACACTGGACACTTGTGTGCCTACCTGGAAGATTTCAGTTTTGGATGACCCAGAAAGAAATTGCTCCAATACTTCATCTTTTCTTTTTCTTTTCTTTTCTTTTCTTTTTTTGAGACAGGGTTTCTCTGTATAGCTATCCTGGCACTCATTCTGGAGACCAGGCTGGCCTTGAACTCACAGAGATCCGCCTGCTTCTGCCTCCCGAGTGCTGGGATTAAAGGCGTGCACCACCAATGCCCGGCACACTTCATCTTTTCTATTTTTGCCAATTAAGGTTTTAGTTAGTATACAATTAACTGGCTTCACGTGTGCATGTATGTGCACATACATGTGGTGTAGTCTCACCTGACTACATGTGTTGGTCAAAGCTTGACTTTGGATGTCTTCTATCATTTCCCATATAGTTTTGAGACAGAGTCTCTTACTGAACTGCTTTGTCTAGACTGACTGGCAAGCAAGCCTTGTCTCTGCCTCTCTCTGCCCCCCCCAACCTGAATAGTTATAGATATGAGCTGCTACTCTTAGCTATGACACGGATGCTGGGGATCTTAACCTAGGTCCTCATGCTTTTCAACAAGTACTTTATCCACTGAGCCACCTACTCAGACCTACAGCTCCTGAAATTATTTCTTTGTTTTGTAGTTTTGCCATCTTGACTCTAAGGCATGTTGGATGGTTACTTACTTAATTATGTATATTTAGGGTTTTAAATGTCTCTTGTCTTTGGATGGCTATTACTTTCACTGTTTTGTAAAATTTTTGCTATAATTCCATTCAACAGAGCTTTTTCTTTTCTTCTCTTTTGAGACAGGGTTTCTCTGTGTAGCCCTGTCTGTCTTGGAATTCTCTCCATAGACCAGGCTGCCTTGAACTCAGAGATCCACCTTACTCTACCTCCTGAGTGCTGGGATTAAAGGCATGCACTACCACTGCCAGGCTCAACAGAGCTTTTAATGCTTTTGTTTTTATCTCATTTTCTTCTTCTAAGAATTTTTAGGTTAGGTCTCTTAATTAAAAACCACATTTATTTATTTATCTCTGTGTGTGCATACACTTATGTGTATATGTAGGTGAGTGTATATGTATAGGTGTGTGTGTGTGTGTGTGTGTGTGTGTTTAGGTCGGGGGACAACTTGCAAGTGTTTGTTGTCTTCTGCCTTGTGGGTCCTGGGGATCAAACTGAAGTTGTTATCTTGTTGGTAATACTTGCTGAGCCATCTTTCTGGCCCAGGTTTGGTCTCTTGATCATATTTCAGAGTTGTGAAAAGTTGTAGTCATGTACCTTTTTTCACTTACTCACATTGAAATTCAGTATTACCTCAACTTTGATTAAAGGGGATTCATATTTAGTATTATAAAGAGCTATCATTTTAAACACAAAAATCTAAGCAATAAAGAAATGCGAACAGTTCTTAGAAATACAAATGTCTAATGCATATTTGGAAAGTATAAATTATTCTTAACCACCAGAGATACGGGAGGTGAAGCCAAACTGAGATCTATCTCACCTTGGTCAGTATGGCTGCCATGAAGAAGCAGATGGGAACAAGTGCTGGCAAGTGTGAGAAAGAGCTGCTGGTGGGAATGTAGTTGGTGCAGCTCCATTTGATCCAGATATATGGGTATATGCTCTGAAGAAGTTAAGTTAGCATATCACACGGATGCTCCAATATCCCTGTTAATTATGATACTAATCACAACAGCCAAGATACCGAACCGGATCAGGAGCCTGTGAGCAAGTGAGCAGATTAAGAAAACGTGGTGCAGCTGGGCGTTGGTGGCACATGCCTTTAATCCCAGCACTTGGGAGGCAGAGGTAGGTGGATCTCTGTGAGTTCGAGACCAGCCTGGTCTACAAGACTGAGTGCCAGGATAGGCTCCAAAGCCACAGAGAAACCCTGTCTTGAAAAACAAACTACAAAAACAAAGAAAAAGAAAAGAAAAGAAAAGAAAGCATGGTGCATACACACAGCAGAGTTTTGTTCAGCTTTAAAGAATGAAATGATTGGTTTTGCAGGAAAAGGAATGGAACTGGAGACCATTATGTAAAGGAAACAAACCATGTCCAGAAAAACAAATTATATATAAAAGCTAGATTTAAATAAACGCACGAACCACAGTGTATGTGTGTTGACATGAAGGAAGAAGTAGCATGATAAGGGAAAGAAAGGTCTAAAGTGAGGAGTAGGGTAGCAAGAGAGGATAATTGAGGAAAGAAAAATCATATGTATATTTAGGCTGTATGTATATTTATACATATCTGTATGTACATTTATATCTCTTTGCATGACATACAGAGGGGTGACTATTTGGGGGAGAAGGGAGCCTGAAACATGGAGGAAAGGAGGTATAAGGGGAAGGTAGCTTGGTGGGAGAATATGTATAACAGGAAAAGTCATACATTTGTGAAATACCACAATAAATCTCATTTGTCTCAGTTACTTTTCTATTGCTGTGAAGAGACATCATGACCAAGGCAACTTATAGAAGGAAGTGTTTATTGGGGTTTACTGTTTCAGAGGGTGAGTCCATGACACTCCTGGTAAGGAGTGTGGCAGCAGATAGGCAGGCATGGTGCGGTAGCTGCAGCTGAGAGCTTACATTTTGAGACAGGGTTTCTCTGTGACTTTTGAGGTTGTCTTGGAACTCGCTCTTGTACACCAGGCTGGTCTCGAACTCACAGAGATCTGCCTGCCTCTGCCTCCCTAGTACTGGGATTAAAAGTGTGCGCCACCACTGCCCGGCTACATTCTTTATATACAACCAGAAGGTGGAGATGGGCCTAAAGAGAGAGAACTAACTGGGGATGGAGTGAGCTTTTGAAATCTCAAAGCCCACCCATCTCTGGTGATGCACCTCTTCCAACAAGGCCACACCTTCTAATCCTTCCCAAACAATTCCACTAACTGGAGACCAAGTGCAAACATGAGCCTCTGGGGGCCATGGCCTTTCAAGCCACCACATCACTATTTTGTCAACTAATTATTACTGTTGTTACCTGTGCCAGTGACTCCTTCTCCTCCTCACCCTGACTATGCTTCTTCACTGACTCTGGAGAAAATGCTCATGTTCTGCCATGCTACTCAAGTCCAGTAAAATAATTAGGACCCCACTTTTGCTTGGTGTCGATACAAGCTAAATGCCAAGAATGATGTTGGGTTATTCTCTCAAATCTGGTATTTTAATTACCAGTGTGTTCTGCAAATACAATTAGTTATGCTAATAAGGCATTAAGTGAAACACAAGCTGGGCTGAATGCTGAGAAAGGTTTTTGCTGACAACTTCATTAAACATATATGAGGAAGTGAGTCAAGCATTTCAGCTGAAAGGAAATCCAGTCGACAATGGGCAGGAAATAAAGGCACACCATCAGAGATATATGAACGTGAGAAGTATAGTTTTGAAGATCAGAAATATTGGCTTTGGCTTAGATGAGTACCACTATAGAGAATTAATGAGGTTTTGTTTATTCATTCATTTTTACTGTATCAGGTTCTTCTATAAGACAATGAAATGGGATGTGGGAACAGTACTGAGGACCTAAGGGCCTGGTCATTACAAATCTAAGAAGCCAACATTAATCAGGAATTTTCGAGACAACCATAGACTAGTTGACAGTTTGAGAATATAATTTACTATTATTTTTATCTTAAATATCTCTTATTTCCCTTTCCCTCTGTTTTTTTACCTGTAGTGTTAAGAATTGAACTTAGGTCTTCACACATGGTAGAGCATTTTTAATTGTATTTCTATTTTTAAAATGGACAATCAGAAATGTATAAAACTAACTGTACAACTTAATAAAAAGTAAAATAAGTGACTGCATACTCATGCTTCAGCTTAACAAATAGAACATTATAAAAACTTAGAAGGCCCCTAGAACATTCTCCCAATTAACCTATTTCCCAATGGTAATTACCCTGACGTTTGTACTAGTTAGTCATTTTCTGTGGTTATTTTCTTCCTGTATGTCTATCTGAACATTTTTGAAAATTGCAAGTGCCTGGTGTTGGGAAACTCCACCCAGCCCCACTCCTCCCAGATGCCACTCCTGAGAAAGCCCGAAATGGGCAGCTCCTCCCCTGGCTACAGGCTATTTAAAACAGGGCCCATAGCTCTGCCACCTGCTCTCCCTGCTGCCTTCCCCAGAGTCATCTGGGAGTGCTCTGCTTTGCTCTCTTTATTAAATCTGAATTTACTAATTTGGCTTGATGTGGCTTATTGTGTTGGTAGAGGGATCCGATAACTGGGGATCTAATACTTATCACCTAAGCTAATTTGAGTTAGTTTACTTTGTATTATATCCTTATATTCACTACTACAGGACATGTCTCAATTTGTTTAGGCCTTCCATTGTTTCTCACAACCAAGTTTTATGTTTATTATGTAAAAAGTGAACCTAAGTGACAGAAGCCAATTTGAAGAGTCTACATCTTGTATAATTCTAACTAATGTGACATTTTGGAAAAGCAAAAATACAGCGACACTAAAAGTCAAGGAGTTTCCTGAGAGAAAAAAAGGATCGTCTAAGGGTTTCATTGCTGTGAAGGGACACCATGACCGTGACAACACTTAAAAGGGAAAGCATTTAATTGGGGCTTGCTTAGAGTTGCAGAGGTTTAGTCCATTATTCTCATGGCAGGAAACACAGCATGCAGCAGGCATGGTTCTGGATTAAAAGCTAAGAATTCTACACCTTGATTGGCTGGCAGCAGGAAGTGAACTGAGACACACTTCCTCCAACAAGGCCAAACCTGCTCCAACAAGACCACACCCCCTAATAGTGCCACTTCCTGTGAGCCTAAGGGAGCCAGTTACATTCAAGCTGCCACAGGGATAAATAGGTAAAGGATAGCGGATTTTTAGTGTGGTGAGGCAATTCTGTGTGAAAGCATAAAATAAACGTAATAATGACTTGTTAAAACCTACAACATGAAGAATAACACTTTAATGTAAACTCTAGTGAATAGAACTACTAAGAGGAACGTGCAGGGGAGGATGAGGGTGCAGAATGGGTATATGGACCTTTCTATGTTAGCTCTAGTGTCCTGTAGATCTAAACTTCTACTACAAAATGTAATTCCATTAATTATTAAAACATAATTCTGGGTAATATTGGTCACACCTTTAATCTCAGCACTTTAGAGGCAGGGGCAGGCAGGATCTCTGAGTTTGAAGCCATCTTGGTCTACAGAACAAATTCCAGGACAGCCAAGGTTACACAGAGAAACCCTGTCTTGAGAAACAAAATAAATAAATAATAATAATAAAGAGATTAGAAAATCTTTTCAGTGTTAATTCCTGATATTCCTTCTCATAAGACAATTAAAAATTAATATAAGGAAAATATAAGCATTTTATCATACTTTATTGCTCCTATTGACTTTAATATAGTATTATATACAAAGCAAGATTCAGTTTGTAAATGATAGAATCTATCTCATTAAAATTTCATCCACTAGCACTTAACTTCCCTTGAATACTGGAGATATCATATTGAATGCCTTCTTTGGAATGTCATGTCAATCAGTTTTTAGAAGTTCCTAAATTATATTTTCTAATGTAATAGTCTTACTGATCTTAATCTATGCAGTTATCGGTGATGCTCTTGGATATAAATAAATCATTTTTCTTCCATAATCTCAGTGTAAATGTCTGTTTAAAGTTTAAGGGTAAGAATTAGCACCATAGATGTTGACAGAAACTCAAATGTGACAAGTGACATCAGGGCAGTTAGCACAGTTACTGTGCAGACCTTTATTTCTAGACGTTTAGTTGACAGTGGTCTATGTGTACTACTTGAAAAGTGGTCCATAAAACATGTATCTGACAGAAAAAATGATGTCAGAAAACATATTTGTGTGTCTTAAAAAACTCTTTATGCAATCTATTACCCTGGAGATATTATAATGAGTGATATCTTCAGCCAACAGATTCAGATGCACACATCTTTCCAACTCAGTACACAAGAATTAGGTTGGAAGGCTATGAATAGCTCATAAATAAGGTCACATTGTGAAACTTAGCGACATGGCATCCATGTGATTGCTTTATGACACAGCAACTGCTCCAAAATCATCTTCAGTATTCTACAGTATTCTATAGTTGGTCATTATATCTTCTTGCATGAGATTTTGTGGTGAAACATAAAATCTTCTGATACGAGTATAGCCTTCTGGTATGAGCAATGAGATTCCAGAGGGGCAAAGTCAGGTAGCCAGATTTCTTCTTCAACTGTCCTTTCTTCTTGGCTTCCTGCTTTGAAGCACATATGTAGAAAGTCCAGATAAAGGCTCCAGAAACTGTGTCACTAACAGCTTTCCTGTGTTATAGTGACCCGACTATCTATCTTAATTCATTTCCATTAGGTCCAATTGTTAAGATTTTGGGTGAGATTGGACCTTGGCAGGTGGGTCCAAACCACAGCTGGTGAGGGACAAACATGCCATGCAGATAGAGCTTATGTGGGGAGTTCTACTGGGGGAAGGGTAGATATGGGAGAGGGGAGGGGGGACAATCCCCAAGGGGTGGGGCCACATGTGCCTGGATGCCAACACCAGTCCATCAGAAGGAGGTGCTGCTGTGTCTTCATTAGTGCCATACAATTGCATACTGATAAAACTGAGTGTCCCAGTTTGGCATGGGTGAAGACTTTTTTACTGAATAAAGAAGAATGTTTCCATTCCCAGGTACTGTGGAGGCAGATGCGCAGGAGAGCATACTTAAGCTTCAACATGGAGTCAGGAACCACATGAGCCAAAATGATATTTTCAATTCCAATTTATCAGCCAGGATTGATTACTTTTTAAAAGAAGTGTAGCCATTACTGTGAAAATACTAGCATGAGACCTTATTTGCTTTATCCTGGTTTCAAAATAATTACAGCAATATTATATTGAAAATAAAACTATTGAATAAAATTTATTTCTCCACAACTTGGTTCTTATCCCTAGAATACACTCTATCAGACAACAGTTATTAAAATACACTAAAGCCACTTAAATGAATACTTTTATTTCTCTAATCATCTTATGGTTATATAAGGTGGTTATGCAACAAACTTGAATATACACCAAATTTATTGTTTTTAGTTCATGTCCATTTTCTAATTTTCTTTTTAAAAACTTATGTATCTCAGAGAACATAAAACAAAATGGTTGAAAAATTAAGCCATGTAATAATGTATGTTGAGATAAAGCTTATTTCTAATACTATCCCGTCCTCTGTCCAATGACTACCTTATTTTTTAGTAAAACATACACTAACATATGTATGTTTTATATGTATACATTAGCACAGATATGTATTTGCATTTTTAAATGCTCCTAATCACAGACACATTTTTTTTTTCTGAGTTAGTTTCCCAGTGAAAACACTCGCTGATTGTCACATGCTAATTTAGTATTGAAGGAACCAGTCCTTTGTTTTAGCAGCCATGACAGGCTAACATGTGCTTCCCGACCTTGCCCCTCCTGTCCTACTCACTAGGAGGTCAGATACCCTTGTGGCAAGGAACAATCAGAAGTTAGCTGGCGGGGCTGTGCTCTATGGCTCTGGGTGTGCTTTAGGTACAAGTGCACAGCAGTGACATGCAGAGCATAGCAACCATCCTGGGAGGGCCTATAGGCCATAACAACCAGTTGACCAATCAACACAGGACAGATCGTCCAAGCCCTGAAGCACACCAATCCTGAGACTGCTGAATACCCCTAGACACTCCCCTTACACCCTCCGCCTCGGTGAATGGATGAAAGGCCCAAGCTAATGGGGTTAGCTCGTTAAACAACTACAATAAAAGACTCTTTGCTTTTGCATTGAAATGAGTCTCTTGGTGATTTGGGGGTTTCAGAATTTTGGAGGTACAGACCTCAACACAGATCCTATACCCTTAACTGTGTTTTTGTCCTAAAGATGAGTTTTAATTGGGCGCTTGCTATGCACCAACTTTCCAGGTGTTCTATTTTTGTCTGAACTCTTTGGAGTTGAGAAACAGTTGCCTTCTTTCTGCACTGTATAAGTTCTTGAATTTGTGGACTCTGTTTTGCTTTCTCTCTTGTCTACTAAAGGATCAAATATCTGAACTCATGCCATCCCT
Organism: Cricetulus griseus; assembly: GCF_003668045.3. NCBI lineage: Eukaryota > Metazoa > Chordata > Mammalia > Rodentia > Cricetidae > Cricetulus > Cricetulus griseus. The sequence continues at coordinate 47,953,706 of NW_023276806.1, read as the reverse complement.
CTGGCTCCTTGTCAGAAGCAGCCAGCTGTAACCAAAACATACAACTAACATTTTGTTTTCTGAACTCCTCACTAAGGCATATAAATTCACTTGACAGGTGATCTGCCTTCTGGTTACTATAGTGACAGTTTTTTTATTTATTTTTCATTCATTTATTTAGTTCATAAATAAAGTTATGCACAATTATGATACAGAATACAGTATGTTCACAATGGCATGGCTAAATTAAACCAATTAATATGTTATATCACATATATTCATCATTTTTGTTTTGAGAACACTTAAATTATACTATCTCACAACATTTAAAATATAGCATATTGTTATCAACCATATTTATCATGCTCTCAGTAGACCTCAAGACTTCAGAGAGTCCATGCCTCTTGTCAAACTGCAGTTTTATATCGTTAAACCAATCGTTTCCCCATTGTTAAAAGACCCACATTGAAGCCTAATAGCCACAATTCTGCTCTCTGTTCCCATAAGTTCATCATTTCTAGGTTACACATACAATTGAAATTGTGTGACATTTGTCTTCCAGTGTATCACTTTTTTTTTTTTTTTGGCAAGCATATATCCTTACTACTTACTAAAGATGGAATCAAATTTGCATGCACAGGTGAGCACTAACTGAAACACCTTGGATTAATCACATATTTGAGTTTTAATTAGCATATATATATATTTATATTTACAAAAAAAGCAATAATGGCATTATGTTATGCATCAATAGAGCAACAGCTTTTCCAGGTTCTGCAGTCCTTTGAACAAAATTTTATCCAATGCTTCTAACTATGTAAAATGGATCACCATTTTAGCCACTGACTACAGTTTCCATTTTGCTGACCCATAGACCACCTAGCCAGTGCCACACTTCTGGGCTTTATTTTTCCTTTCTTTTCTTTTTTATTTAAATTAGAAACAATATTCATTTACATGTCAATCCCAGTTCCCTCTCCCTCCCCTCCTCCCCTGCCCCCCACCAACCCCCTAACCCATCCTCTTCCTCCTTCCCAGGGAGGGTGAGGCCTTCCATGGGGAATCCTCAAAGTCTGTCATATCATTTGGACACGGCCTAGATCCTCCCCCATGTGTCTAGGCTGAGAGTATCCCTCTATGTGGAATGGGCCCCCAAATTCCATTAGGAAACTAGGGATAAATACTGATCCACTACCAGAGGCTCCATAGATTGCCCAGGCCTCCTAACTGACACCCACATTCAGGGGGTCTGGAACAGTCCTACGATTGTTTCCCAGCAATCATTCTGGAGTCCATGAGCTCCCCCTTGTTTGGGTCAGCTGTTTCTGTGGGTTTCACCAACCTGGTCTGGACCCCTTTGCTCATCACTCATTCTTCTCTGCAACTGGATTTCAGTTCAGTTCACTTCAGTTCAGTGATTAGTTGTGGGTGTCTGCTTTTACTTCCACCAGCTGCTGGATGAAGGGTATAGGATGGCATATAAGGTAGTCATCAATCTCATTATAGGGGAAGGGCATTTAAGGTAGCCTCTTGACTATTTCTTAGATTGTTAGTTGGGGTCAACCTTGTAGAACTCTGGACATTTCCCTAGTGAAAGATTTCTCTTTAAACCTATAATGGCTCCCTCTATTATGGTATCCCTTTTCTTGCTCTCCTTTATCTTCCCCTGACTCAACCTTCCTGCTCCCTCATGTCCTCCTCTCCCCTCCTCTTCTCCCCTTCTCTTTCTCCTTACTCTCTCCCCTCTCCCCACATGCTCCCAATTAGCTCAGGAGATCTTGTCCCTTTCCCCTTCTCTGGGGAACCATGTATGTCTCTTTAGGGTCCTCTTTGTTTCCTAGCTTCTCTGGAGGTGTGGATTGTAGGCTGGTTATCCTTTGTTCTATGTCTAAAATCTATAGATGACTGAGTACACACCATGTTTGTCTTTTTGTGACTGGGTTACCTCAGTCAGGATGGTTTCTTCTAGTTGCATCCATTTGTCTGTGAATTTCAAGATTCCATTGTTTTTTTTTTCCTGCTGAGTAGTACTCCATTATGTAAATGTACCACATTTTCTGTACCATTCTTCAGTTGAGGGGCATCGAGGTTGCTTCCAGGTTCTGGCTATTACAAACAATGCTGCTATGAACATATTTGAAAAGATGTCCTTGTATGAATGTGCTCTTTTGGGTATATGCCTGAAGAGATCAATCCGCAGTCCGTATGGCTAAGGTTTCTTTATTCAGATAACACCAGCCAGGCACAAGCCAAAGCATGCCAGGGGCAGCAAGACAGCCAGGCCAGAGAGAAGGGAGAAGGGAGAAGAGGGTCTCCACGTGTGCGCGGCCCCTTAAGAACCGATCCCGCATCACCTTAGACTTCCCCTCACCACGCCCTCACGGGCGTGTCCCAGGACACCTGTCTGGGCTACTAAGAGACAGGGCTACAGTGCCTCCCTGCATATGCCTAAAAGCAGAATTGTTGGATGTTGTGGTGGACTGATTCCCGTTTTCCTGAGGAACCGCCATATTGATTTCCTAAGTGGCTGTATGAGTTTGCACTCCCACCAGCAGTGAAGAAGTGTTCCCCTTTCTCCACGTCCTCTCCAGCATAAACTGTCATTGGTGTTTTTGATTTTGGCCATTCTGACAGGAGCAAGATGGTATCTCAGAGTTGTTTTGATTTTCATTTCCCTGATGGCTAAGGATGTTGAGCTCTTTCTTAAGTGTCTTTCAGCCATTTTAGGCAGAATCTCACTTCTGGTATCAATTTTTGTGTCCATCTAAGTCAACCTAAGTTGTGTGAGAGGATCACATTCTTATAAAATTTCCCTGGTTTAACAAATTGTTACAAGTTTAGTGAAGGTCAACAGAAGCCCAGTTCATTGTTTCTCCATGATAAGAGCATCTATGATCACACTGCCAGGGAAAAACTGTGGTTGTCTTGGTCATTTGCCTGACTGACATCAACTAAACTTTGTCCCTGCTCTTCCTTACCGTATAATACAAGAGGCTGATATCCAGTAGCCTTGTTTTCTAAGTTCCTGTGTCAACTGACTACTTGATTTGTCAGTGGGAGGCACCGGGGGAAATCTTTAAGATTCAAAATGGTTCAATAGTACAGCAGCAGTTGTACTGGACTTGGGACTTGACTGTTCTGAGGCTTTCTGTCAGTCCCTCTAGTTGTCTTCCGAGTTACTCACCAAGACCCATAGGAATGTTGATATTTGTCAACTTTTTTTTTTAAATCTCAAGGACAATTTTATTAGCATTTAAAAGAGAAAAGCTTCAGGGCAGCAAACTGTAAATCTCAGCAACTTGCAGGAGCACAGGAATGGAGGAGAGAAGGAAAGCAATCTAGGCATTTTAAGTGGACTTGGAGCCAGACATACAGCAGACAAGCAGTCACAGGACAGGAGGGAAGCTTTAGAGAGAGCAAAGAACTGAAAGTACTAGAGAAAGCATCCTGAGGTTCTGGCCAGCATCTGAAAGAGAGATGCAGGTTCCATTTGCTGGCATTTTTAGATTGTTTTTCTTGGTTTTTCAGGATAAGTTTTAGGGAGTTTCGGTAACTTCATCCTACTGCCGCCATTCGCTTTGAGGAAATCCTTGGAAAGACTTCACATATTCTTTGTGAGATCTCGGGTCATGAAGCTTGGGTAAATTTAGACTTTGATCCTCAAGAGACTCCTTGATGGCTGTGAGATCTCAGGAGAGGCTAGATCTCACCATCGTCAGGTGCAGACATGCATTCTCTTTCTGCAGAGAGGGAGACATTTGTTGTTATCACCTTTATTCTGCTCATGGTTGAGATTTCCCGTGTGTGCAGTGTTCTCCATGTAATTATCTGTGTTGTGTAGGATTCTGGGGTTGCTTCTCTTTCCTGGGCATTGATTTCTACTCCATTTGTCTCCAGTGTATTGCAAACTCTTCCTGCAGGATTTGGTCCTGGCTTACTGTGGAGGATTCCTGCTCTTAGCCCAGTTTTGGGCTTCATTTGTACGGGCTCTGGGGTGCATTTGCAGTATTTCTAAAGCCATGTTTCAATCTGCTTTTTAGATGGTTTGATTGGGAAGGTTGTTCAAGGTGACTAACCCTGTGACAGAAGGAAACCCACTTCTCATCTCTCTTTTTGTAGGATAGGAAATAAAACACACTCAGAAAATAATCTTCATCTTAAAATGCTATGACTGTACCAAACTGATGTGGGAAATAGAAAAGATGCTTAGTTATGGATAACTGGGTTGGTATTGGTTATTAACTAGTAGCAGGGAATTGGCTGTGCTTATCGATTTGTATTAAATTTCCCAGTTCACCTTGGCTGATATGACGTAAGGAGACATGCTTAATGAGTCTAAATAAAACTGGCTTGAGGCCAGGTGGTGGTGGTGCACAACTTTAATCCCAGAACTTGGGAGGCAGAGGCAGGTGGATCTCTGTGAGTTCGAGACCAGCCTGGTTTACAAGAGTTGGTTCCAGGACAGCCTCCAAAGCCACAGAGAAACCCTGTCTTGAAAAACAAAACAAAACAAAAACCAACCAACCAACCAAACAAACAAAAAACTGGCTTGAAACCACATATCAAATAAAAAGGAGAAATACCCACTTGATACAATAGAACTGAAGGCTTTTGGAACAGGAGAGAACAGTTGTTAGGTTTGCCAGATTAAGCTAATTATAGTAATTTACTTTTAGCATAAGTATATCCCAAGCAGTATTTTTTAACATACTTGTGACTACAAGTATTATCTGAAATTAAAATTCAACCAGTAGTCCTGTGTTTTATCAGACAACATCATTTACATCATTCCCACTAATATATTTTCCACATTTCTGCTTCCCAAATTCCTTTTCTTCTGTTTTGTTTGTTTATATGTTTACATAATATCTGTAGGCGGCACAGTTTAAAGAACTCATTGGAGGAACTGGACTTGTTAGACACACTGGACTGTTCTTCAAAGGGAGAAGAATGATGTCTGGTTACCTTCCTGTCCTGAGCCCACCTAAGTGTTTTCCCTGACTAAGGAAAACTAAGAAATAATGAACAAGAGATCATCTCTGGTGGGATTTCACCACTTACTTTTGCAATTGCTGTCTTTTTCCTCTCCCTTCTCTCCACATGATCATTCATGAAGATAAATGTGACCAGGAAGGGAGCAGAAAGGAAGATCATAGTGGGTAAATAGGGATACAGCTTTGTTGAAAAGAATCAGGAATACCAAGTGTTTATCAATTTGGCTTTCCTTTAACATTTTCTAAATTGACAAAGTTTTACATATATATTAAGTTTAGCATAAGTTCAAGGAACCTGGCTTTCTTGATAGAAAAGCCATTGAAAGGCTCTTGGAACATTAATGGACCCAGTAAATGTATTCATAATTTTCTTCAAAATGGGGCCCAAATAACACTTGTGATACATTATATAGCACCGGGTTATGTGACTGGTTCATCTTGTAAAGATCTGTGGTTCAAATGGCTTGCCTTTACAATATTTTATTGATTAACCATTCTTTGTTAGCAATTTATTTAGTCATGCCATCAATAAACTGTTTTTTTTTAAAGCATTGTAAATACTATAGTGTATCTTACCGTCTTAAATAATTCAAGTTTTAAGACCATCAAAAAATATATCAAAATATAATGACTTCCTCAGGGACACCTTGGTGAGAACAGGCAACTTTAGATCACGTGGTATGACTTTGCTGTGTGACTTTGATGCTGAGTCAAGTGCCTTGTTGGGAGCAAGTAGAGCTTCTCTCAGTTTAGGTATAACTCTTGGTGTCCTAGTTTTGTTTCCTTTGCTGTAACAAAACCCTGGCAAAAGCATTTTAGGGGAGTAAGGGTTTATTTTATTTTACAGTTCCAGTGTATAGTTCATCAAAGTGGGGAAGTCAAAATGGTAGCAAGTCAAAGCAGCTAGTCATAGCCACATTCAAGAGCAGAGGGGTGGTTAACACAGGCATGATTGTTCTTAGCTTGCTTTCTCTGTCTTCTCTTACACAGTCCAGGACCCTGCCCATGATTGGTGCCACCCATATCCAGGCTGGATCTTCCCACTTCAATGAACCCAACTAAGAAATTCCCTCATGGGACCACATGCCAGACTAATCTAGAAAATGCCTCACTGAGGCCTGGGTGACCAACTTATAGCAAGTTGACAGTCAGTAGTAATTGCTTAGCTTGGCCACTTGAATAAGCTCAGGCACACGCCTGCATTTCATGCATGGGCTTCAAGTCCTAAGGGCACCGCGTCCACAGCTGGTGGAATACATGCTCTTGACGCTCCTCTTGATGGTGTGCTTCTGCCATCCACATTAACACTGGGCTTCTGATCAGGATGTTAAAAATGGATGGGAAGAACACCGGGCTTGAACCAAAAGATCTCAGTGTGTTTGAGGACCTTGGATAAGACACCTAACTCTTCTTCTATAAATGATATCAATATTATCTATTACACAGGTTGTTTTGAAAATCATCATTAATTAGTAAAATTTTTATACTAACAGTGGAATGGTCTGAAAATCTTATGGAAGTTATCCTTCTCTCTCTCTGTCCCCACCACTCTCCTTCTTTTCTATAGAGATTTTTTTCAGGACTTTCAATCAAGCTAACTCTCAGATAGTTTGTGCTCCTTGCATTCCCTTACATGTCAACTCTGTTCATGGTTGCCCTTCAGTCCCCTAAGCTTTGATGATGATGGCATTCCTCTGAGAAAGTAAAATACTTCTCCCCATTTCTGGAAAAAGGTGAGGCGTGGCATACGTTGCTGTCCATCCTATAGAATATACATCTGAAAGAAAGCCACACTACCTACTGAGTGTGATGCTGTGGTCAATGGCTCTCTGTATATCTGGATTAAGAAGAATCTTTTATTTGGCCTGGGGACTGAATGGTCTTACTGTAAGTTAAGGAGGGAAAAAGTTCAATCCTCATTGCTCAGTTTTGTTTATCATTTAATTATGGGTGAAACTTCCTTCCCTTTTAAACAAATCAATAGTGAAATGAAACATTGAAGATAGAACAAATTGGATTTCAGCACAAGGAAATTGTCAATAGCCACAGAGTAATGGCAAGTTGAGTCGAAAGTGACCCTAGAAATTGCTTAATCTAATGTGCCACTTATTCTTAAGAGACATGATCTCTCACCAATCAGTCCAGCCAAGGAAGCATTAGTACCTCCTAGAAAATTCTAACTTCACTCCCAAGGTATGCTCAGGTTTGGGATGTGATACTTTGCAGAAAAAAATATAATCAGGAAATATTCTATAGAATCACCCTTTTGTAGAGCCACAGTATAAATTAGAATACTAAGAGGTCTATAAAAGCTCAGAGGAGGGAAACATTTTCTATTTGGTTAACCTAGAAGGTTTCTGCTCCACAGAGATTTTCTTAGGATGTATTGGTTTGGGGCGGGAGCTACAGTAATTACAAAGATTTCTATAGCAAGCTAATGTTTTTTTGTATTTTCTCTTTTATGCCATTTACTTTTAATTACAACCCAGGCCATAAGAAACATGACTGATCTATTTTCTTTGTAATACCTGATGTCTGATGGTCCCCTCAGGACTGACGAAGTGTGGGTGGGAAGAAAGAAGTCATGAGGGACTGAAAAAAAAGTTAACCTACTAATTTGTCTTTCTTTCAGGCTTGATAACCAAATCTGCCATAACTACTGCACTTGCTTAGAGCGTGGCCTTTCAATCTGGTCAAATGACTGCCCTCAGAACCTTGGTGCTCCCCATCATGGAATGAACAGGTTTGAGTTTCTTGGTACAACCTCCAGATGCTGTAGACAGCATACATATGCTGCAGTATCCAACCCTTGCTTTTTGAATCTTTGCTATTATGGCTAGGTTTGTGTCAATCACCACACCCTATCTCTCAAATAATATACCAGTAGTGATTCTTTGTAGTTTTGGCCCCACAACACCATGTCACCCTTCTAGGCTTTGCAGCACCTAGTTTCTGTACTAGGGTCATTATCCCTTCCTTCATTGAGTTGTTTACGCAGCCATCCTGTGCTATAGCCACCCTGTGCTCAAAGTCAACTTTATTGCATTTGTGAATTTGCCCCAATTCTCCCATATCTGAATCTTTAGTAAAGGTATCACAACAAGTTATCCTTTTTTATTTTTGTCTTTTTACCTTATGTGTATGTGCCTGTCTCTTCACAGACTGAAGTAGAGACTGCATTAGCTTCCAAGGCTGAACAATGAAGCACAGCTAACGGTGTGGCTTGGGAACAGTAGAAATGTATTGCTTTGCAGTCCTGAAGCTGCTGGCCTGAAATCAGGTGCTGGCTCCTTTGAGAACTGCGGGGGAAATCCTTTCTCCTTCCTATTGTTGCTGGTGCCTGGTGTCTGCAATGCTGTTTCCAGGTTTTGACATCTTATTCAAGGAACTGAAGTAAATGTGCATAGATTGCAAAGTAGCAAGGGGACTTAATTTAAAAGCAAAGTGGTAGTGTAGGCTAGAATATGCTGTCAAGAGCGACAGCTTATCCGAAGACAAAGCTCACACACTGGGTCTTCCTTTATGGGGTCTAAAGGAAAGAGGTGCTGGTTATTAAGAGGCCTAGATTGAGCACTTCTTTACTGTGATTGACAGATTTGACTTGCATAACCTTTTCCCTCATGCCTCTGGCTTTTCCCATAATGCATTTGGCTTTGATCATATGTATGCTCAATTATGCATAGATGGTAAATAGGGGGTTATCCCTAAAAGTTTGCCCAGAGCAGACGGTAAGTCTTAGTGCACACCACCCCAAACTAGTTTAGGCCAGTACTGACTCAAATTCTCAGACAGATCCCATACTCTAATCCAGTTTGCAGAACTCCATGGCACCTTCCCCAGATTCCAGGCTTAGGTCAGAACACATATCCTGTGCCCATTCTGCTTTCTCTGTCTTCTAGACCTAATCAGTCTTTTCAGATTTCTTGTTCTGCTCACTATTCTTTGTTTATTCACTCTTTTTTGTGTAGTCTATCCATCAGGACCAGGTACAGCTAAAATCACAAAGCCTGCAGGAGCTTAACTTAGATATTTTTCAAGCAGAGCCTAATTTTAGGCAGGCTCAGGCACATCCATGGTTAACAGAATATTGACATTTTCTGTACTGCTGGTTCATCACCCTGAACACTTAGCCCCTGCTTATCATTCACAATGACTTCTCAGTGTCACTCATAACACCTGGAGGAAGAAATGGGGCTCACTCACAGACCCCAGTTGTAAAGCTGGGAACCAGCATTGGACCAAACCAAGCCTCCTGAACATGTGAATCAGTTAGAAGGCCTGGGTCTATGGGACCTCTGACAGTAGAACCAGTATTTATCCCTAGTGTACAAATGGACTTTTGGAACGCATTCTCCATGGAGGGATGCTCGCTAAACCTAGATGCACAGGGGAGGGCCTAGGCCCTGCCCCAAATGATGTGACAGACTTTGATGATCCCCCATGGAAGGCCTCACCCTCTCTGGGGAGTGGATGGGGGGTGGGAAGGGAGTGGAGGGATGGGGCAGGGGGGGGGGGTGGGATGGGTGGGGGCGGGGGTGGATGGGTGGGTGGATGGGGGGGGGATGGGTGGGGGCAGGGGAGTGGATGGGGGGTGGGATGGGTGGGGGCAGGGAGTGGAGGGGGTGGGATGGGCATGGGATGATAGGAGTGAGAGGGAACTGGTATTGATATGTAAAATAATATTGTTTCTAAATTAAATAAAAATATAAAAAAAGAAATAGGGCTCACGAGGCAAATAAGGTGGCATACTGGCCATCTTTGAGGAGGTTTCTTGCCAATTGACACAGAACATTTGTACTTACATCTCACTGGCTGCACTGGGTCCCAGAATATCCTGATCAGTCTTGAAGCTTGGAAATATGAATACTTGTTCTAAGTGGCCAAGTGCCCAGCATGAATTTGAGAGTTTTATTTCAAAGAAAGGATTTGAAAAACAAACACTGGAATAGAAGAGCTGCTATCTCTGCAATATATCATTCTACCCTTGTTGGATTTCAGTTCAACTGCATTAAATTTATAGATGCAATTCAAGGTATAACCAGGTATAACTTGACCTTCCATTTATTCAGCTTCTGTTTTAAATGCATACGCACTTTTAGGTTAAAGTTTATTTTTAGATGGTTTACAATCTATTTTGCTTTATGAACACTGCTTCAATTTCATTGTTTTTCTATCTGGCTATAATTGGTTTATAAGGAAGCTACTAATTTCTGTATATGATGTTTATAACTTGTGTTAGTGACTTATAATAGTATCTGGTCTTGATTTTTTTTTTTTTTTTTTTTGGTTTTTCAAGACAGGGTTTCTCTGTGGCTTTGGAGGCTGTCCTGGAACTAGCTCTTGTAGACCAGGCTGGCCTTGAACTCACAGAGATCTGCCTTCCTCTGCCTCCCGAGTGCTAGGATAAAATGTGTGTGCCACCACCACCCAGCTGAGATGTTAACTTCTTAAAGAGGAATTTAGGAACCACGAGGGTACCCACTAGAGGGGTTAGAAAGTTCTCTAGAAATGTGTTTGGTTATGGTCTGATCAAAGGTGTAACTGTCTATGTCCCTAAGTGACTGTAATCTGTAACTTCACTATTTGTAGCATAGCACCTGGGAATAAGAACAGACAGCTGACGATGGATAGCTGGTGGCATGTGAGGGACAAGGGAGATTTGAGTGGGTATGTTTCATCACAATATACCCCTCAGTGTAAAAGGCCTAAGATGTTCCTCTGTAATACTGGTTGTCAAATGTTGTTTGTCATGGTCCAATGAGGAGGATATCAGCCCTTCAGAATAAGAACATTTCTGTACTCAGATCACACAAGGCAGAGGTTTAAGTGCACATTGAAGCAGTGTAAGAGGGTGATAATGATGTCAGACTAGGAGACTGAATACCAGAGTTGCAGCACTGCCCTTTAATTTAATAATCAATTGACCCTGACAGCTTTTAGTTCATTTCTGGATAAACTTTCCAACTGCCACTACCAAGCATATACCAACTCAAAATTCTTTTCCTGTGAATGCCATTACTTCTTCACTCAGGGACTACGATGGTTGGTTTCTGTCAGCTTGACACAAATCTAGGCAGATCTGGTAAGAGGAATTTTAATTGAGACAATGCCTTCATAAGATTGCCCTATAGGCAAATCCATTGAGTCCTTGATTAATGGTTGTTATGGAAGGGCCCCACCCACTGTGGATGGAACCATCCCTGGCAGGTGGTCCAAGATGGTATAAAAAAAGCTGAATGAGAAGCAAACCAGTAAAAAGCATCCCTGACCTCTGCATTGGTTCTTAGCTCCAAGTTGCTGCCTTGAGTCCCTGCCCTGATTTCCCTAGATGATGGAGTATGAGCTGTAAGATGAAATAAACCCTTTCCTCCCTAAGTTGGTCACGGTGTTTATCATAGCAGTAGAAAACCCAATTGAGACAGGTACTCAATCTTTTTCTAACACATGTGATGCTAGCACATTCAAAGGAGAAGAAGGCCACATTAGAGAATCCGTGCAATAGTAATTGTTAAATATATTTCACATAGCATAAGCTTTCTAAGCCATTTTGATGGAGTATTTCTAAATAAAGCTTGTTCTAAAATGTATGAATTATCATATACAAAGATGACAAATGTTGGTTCTAAATAGCCACTGACCTTGTTTTCAATACAATACCTTCTACCTGTTAGTCTTTGTCCTTTTGCTTGGTGTATTTTTAGTTACAATAACAGTGCACATTTATGTTCTATTTTGTCTTTGTTTTGGCAATAGGAGATAAAAAGGGAAGCATTGTGATCAAAACAAAAGTCTTTTGAATGTAATTGTATCTAAAAACATCATTCATAAAATCACACAACTTGAAAGGAAAAGAAAGTAAACATGATCTTACTTGTGGAGCCTGTATTATCAAGCCACATTGGCAAAATATTTTATCCATCTTCCATATTTGTATTCTGAGCTTATATCTGGGTTGAAAGAAGATGCTGTCTGTCCATGCAGAGGTGGAGGTGTTTCTGGTTTTGAGGAGCTTGTTCTCTTCCTATTTTCTTCCCCAATTTGCTAGCTCTTTATTTCTAAGGGACCAAATGACCAGCCAGACCTGAGCAGGTGCTTCCCGGTAGCTGATGTCAGTCTGTACCCTTGTTATGCCAAGGACCTTAATATGCCAGAAATCCTGAGGAGGACGGGGTATGTCTGGTCTAAGATGAAGTAGAGACCCAGTTCCATGACTGTAGAATTAGTTACTTTTAAATGAGTCCTAAAGCAACCTGAAATTTCCATCTTTCCTTTGTGTTTGCAAAGGGCACCAGATCACCTTGAACTCTCAGGGTGTTCTTTCATCGTCCATCAACAGTGTAGTGACATTGGTGATATGTTCATACAGTAAGGAATTATCAGTTGCCCCCAGAAAAGCACCTGGGAAACACATTACTTACTCTTGGGCTTTAGATAGTTGTCCTTTGACAATAGGAAAGTTACTTTTGGTGATTGTAGCAAGTTTTAGTCTTGGTAAAACTGGGCTCTCTCTCCCTTAACGATTCTAGATAGAGCACAGTACCCAGTCCACAGAGCTAGCAAGAAAATATAGACTAAAGGTTTGGGAGAAAGATGTGCCAACAGATGCCCATTTGTGAACTCAGGCTTAGAAGCGTGTTGAGGGTTGGCATGCCTGCTTACAAATCTTGCTCTGACAGGCTTTCAGAGTGGCTGGGGTAATGGGAGCCTCCAAGATCTCCTGTCCTAAAGAGGGGACTGCCTTTCAGCAACAATGCCATAACTTGCCTTGACTGCTTCCTCAAACGCCCGAACTCCAAGGAGGTCTTGACCGTTGATAAGAACTATGCTGAGAGCAATGGTGCTGATGTCTCCATTCTGGCTATAATCCTGGAAATATTATGTGTTTTGCTCTTTAGAAAGAAAGATTTTATTAGGGTGAGAAAACAGACACACAGAGGAACCCTCCACAAAGCAGACACACATAGCAGACACACATAGCAGACACATAGAGGAACCCTCCACAAAGCAGGGGGACTTGGGAAGCTGAAGCCTGGCCCCTCCTTGAGAGCTGAGGTTTTATAAATGTATTTGAAGGGTCTCCCTCCCATAATTTAGGATTGATCAATTTGAAGAAAGACAGGCTGACTGATTGGTTCAAGTGGCTGTATAAATATATTATGACCTGGCTTTGAATTTGTTGAGCCACTAAGACCTGTTTGTGTTGGTACCTGTCAAGATGTAACTAAGCCTTTATATCCCAGATGAAAAGGGATTATATTCCCAAATATTAATATAAATATTGGGTCAAATAAATAAAACGTCCTTTCATATAATTTATGTTATAAATCAGTTTACTATCAACTTCTAGAAATTAATTATCTTCAAGGTCCCTTGGGTCGTGCCTTACAATATGGAGGAACGCCATAATTCCTTTAGCACTTTGGTTAATTCTACACACTGGGTAATTTCATTTTAAAAACAGTCATTAAGAACAGCTAGATCTTGAGCATTTAGTCTGGTATATACTAGGCCTGCTACTGGCTTTGGTTCAAAGATTTACTTAGGTGCATTTATTCAGAGGATTGTAGTTCACGTTACATTTAAATTTTGTTGTGTTCTTCGGCATAATCCAGTATGAGCCTACGGGCTATAGGACTTAGGGACAATTATATCATTAAAGCCTTATGACTTGTCTGGGACAGTCCTAGTATTATGTCTATTATTTGGTATAAATATTAACAGCCCCTCTTTGATGTTCAAGCTATCATGGTTTAGATAATCAAGTATATAAGTCACCCTTGAAAGGCTGCCATTAACCACTCTTTCTAGTCAGATATTAACTTCATGCATGACACTCTTTCTGCAGTGCTAGTTTCTGGGTGGTGCGCCTGACATCCCTGTCTAACACTGTTTCTCCAAACACAGATGGTGTCACACCCAGGATGTTACTCCTTGCCTGGCTTGCCCTCTACTTCATTCTTCCACCCTTTGGGGATTGAAGAGCCCTTTCAACAAGAAGTTTTCAAGATTTAAATTAGATATCCTATTCCATAAAAGCTCCAGGAGAGGACACTGCTTCTGCCTTTTGGCAGGCTCTGCACACGGAATAAGAAAATTCAGACACCATCCAGTCCCTAACTTAGGGAACTTGGCAGGAACTTTTGTTGAGCTGTGGTTGTACCCCCCCTTAGTGAGGCACACCTTGCAGAACATCTCCAATCAAGTGAGTAGTTGTTCTGCAATCCGTTCTCGCTAATTCATTCTCGCTCATTCCCACAATACCATATGGCCACTCAATCTTCATGTACCCAAAGTAAAGAGAGGCACTGGATGTGGGCACAGAATCCCAACCCCTCAATGTTTGTTTACAACATGGCTTAAGTGTCCATCATAGGGTGATTTTAGGATCATGATCACTGTCACAGTTAAGCACTCCAAATAACCAAAGCCTATCTATCTCCCTCAAAGAATTAAATTTGACTTATTCCTTTTGAGATTCCCATGAGTAAAATTTGAAACTAGTTTTTAATGTCCTTTATTCCCAATTTCACTGGAGTCCACTAGTCATGTCTGAGTCCACACTTTTTTCATACAATACTAATACATGGTGTCCCAAAGGTCATGTCATCTTTGTTATGGACATACATACATATATATATATATATATATATATATATATATATATATATATTCTTATATCAAGACTATACAGGACAAATCCATCATTCCAGAAGGCTATCCTGACAACTCCCATCCACAGGTTTCCAGACTTGGTCATGCACACACTGATACTCAGATTAGGTTGCCTCTTGAACATTACTAGCTAAATCAACAGGGGATCTAGTTTCCCTCAGCATCTTTATCCCCCAGTATCCACAAGATTATAAAATGGACTTGCATCTTTCCAAGCATGAACTTTTCTATTTGTAGGTAGCATAGGAACTCAGGTCTCCCTTTGAGGTAGCTACTTTCTATGGTCCAAACAAACTTGAGAGCTGGCTGCTAATGGAGAACAGATTTGAAGGTGGCAGAAAAAAAGATGGGTGCTTTTGCCTGTTAACCCGGAGATCTAAGTGCCAGTCACATGCAGACATTTCTTCCTTTATCTACACAATTAACCATAAATTTGTTGGGATAGAATTGAGTCTCTAAGCAAGTTTGTTCATGGCAGTTGTGGTACACTGGATGTCACTACCAACTATGTGGAAGATCTGGCAGCCCCTCTGGGTTTTTCAACTGGAACTTCACCCCTATTGGACTATTGTCATATTCTTTTTTTTTAACAGACTTAATTCACTTTATTTTTCTTGTATAAAAACCCTTATGTGGTGGCCACAGCTGCAGCCTGGGTACTCTGAACAGAGACTCTGGTGTGGGCCTTCACAGGATGGTCAGTGAATTCCTGATCAGGAGACTTGGTGAACACAGTCTCTTTCCAGAGGTCGGGGTTCAGTTAGCTGTAGGTCTTGGAGATGGCATCAAAGGTGGCCTTGGCAAAGTTGCCCATTTGGTGTTTTCCCAAAGTGGAAGAAGAACCTGTCATATTCTTTTATTCATCACTGCTAAGGCAGAGGACTTTGTGGTATCTCCTCTCCAAGAAGGAGCATGAGACCAAAGATTTTTCTGCCATAAACCTACCTCCAATAGTTGAGTTGGGAAGAGCTGTGAGGGAAAATGTGTTCTTGACCAAGAGTTATGATCACCTTTGGTACTTTCCCCTTATTGCCCTGGTGAATCCACTGCTCATAATTCCTTCTACCCACATTGTGAATCCCTCTCAGGATGTTGTAAAATTTAAACTCAGTCAGTTTTGCGTCTCTCACTCTCTCTCACTCTCTCACTCTCAAGCTTTGCGTCAGACAGTTCACAAATGCTTTGGAGTCCAAAGGAAGGGTTTATGTCTTCAGGAAGTCTTTACTCTTTCTTAATTTATGAATAGATGGTGGGCATGGGCAGAAACAAAGTCACTCTCAGATCTCAGTGTGGATGGATATGCTTGAAGGCACATGATGTCAGTTTTCCAGTCACCTGAGTCTAGGCCGGCACTACCTAGTAAACTATGTTGTCATATATAAACAAATAATTCATTTAAAAATAGAACATTGATCACATGGAATGTCCTCTTTTAATAATGAACACTATTCTGTGACAATATATATGTTTCTTGGCATTGTTTTTTGAAGATACATATGTGTGTGTATGTATGTATGTATGTGTGGTTACTTTTCATGATGAGATATTTATTCACAGCCTCCTCCACACACTTATGTGGTGATTATTCTGTGCAGCTTCCTATACAACAATGATTAACTTTTTGGAATAACATCCAAATTTTCTGAGTGAAATGGTCCCACCTACACCAGCAGCAACTGGAGTATTCTGAAAAGCTGCACTGTCTACCTAGAGTGAATATGGTCTTCTGGGTTTGCCTTTAATTGCTCTCTAATAACACATGTCCAAGGCCCGAAACTGTGCAATTAGGTTCCTGAGTGTTAAGCGAGACAGTACAACAAACTGTTTGTATCACTGAATACGGTTTTCAACTTTGCTTTTCAGCAAAACATAATGCCAGCTGTGTCTCAGTAATTACAGGGAAGGGCTTTCCTTAGTGTTCTGTGTATTTGTAGGTCAAAGGGATTGCTTTGATATGTTTCCAAAAGAATAGATAATACATTTAGTTGAGTGCGGGTAGGGACATGGTGACATTCAAAGGACCTCCTTCCTGTTCTGAAGAAGACAACCAGGGAGAGGTTGAAATATTTACTAGTTGGGGGCTATTTCCCCCACCACTAGTGCGTGTAAACAGCTAAGTGCCTGCAGTGGTGATATTTGTCATTTTGGTTTTTAGTTTGTCACAGGGGATTCTCTTCTTAACCTTAAGGCATCCAATGCCATTTTGGCTCGAGACTTGTGAAATAAGTCTTATTCCCTGAAGGCACATAGACTGTGTGGAATTGTCTGTTTTTGCCCTCAATGGGCATGAACCATAGAGAAGCCATTGCTCTTCTCCTCAGGCCAACTCTTTCTGTCAGGAAGCCTGTGTTTGATCCTGTCCCAGGAAACACTAGAGGAAATGTGGCAGTTCCACAGCCATGGAGTCTGTCAAGCTGGGTACTGTCCCTAGCAACTTCAGACTACATTCATAGAATGACAACATAGGGACAGATTAGAGCATTGTCTCTCACTCTCTGTACTCTTCCTGTCTGAGGACTTCCTATGAGAGATGCCTGTTGAGATTCAGAGCTGAAAATGCAGAGAAGGCAACAAGCATTCTACCTGAAAAATACATTTTTTGTTTGGTTTAAGCAGCTATAATTTTGATTTTACTGTCTCTTTCAGACATACCTAATGACTTCACCAAGCAAAGGGCTTACTGTGCTGTGGCACAGTTGCTGGTGGAGAGGTGGCATGGATTTGAACTGGGTACCACCTTATTAGAGTTTACAGCCATCTCCCAGGTACCATAGCTCTGGTAAATCAGAGGTAGATGGAGTCATAAACTCAGGGGAAAGATTGCTTCAGTGAGTGACTTCATCTTGGTTAGCTTAGCTACACTGGAAACAGAGTTCTAAAAATTCTTTCCCTGCTGTTTTTTCTTCCTTCTTTCCTTCCTTCCTTCCTTCCTTCCTTCCTTCCTTCCTTCCTTCCTTTCTTCCTTCCTTCCTTCTTTTTTTGTGTGTTTTGAGACAGGGCTTCTCTGTGTAACAGCCCCAGCTGTCCTGGAATTCGATTTGTAGAGCAGGTTGGCCTCGAACTCACAAAGATCTGCCTGTATCTGCCTCCTGAGTACTGGATTAAAGGTGTGTACCACCACCGACTGGCCCTGTTGGGTTTTGAGTAAGAATTGGCCTTAAAATATATTTCTACCAGCTGGCAGTGACGGTGCATGCCTTTAATCCCAGCACTCAGGAGACAGAGGCAGGCCTGGTCTACATACTGAGTTCCAGGAAAGTCGAGGCCACATGGTGAAACCCTGTCTTAAAACACACACACACACACACACCACACACACACACACACACACACACACACACACACACACACACACTGGGAAGGAGGACAGGAAGAGGCAGCCATAATTATATGGCAAGTTGGTGTAGGGTCAGGCACTATGGAAGCTCACACTCACAGTCAGGGAGGGTTGTTGTAGCTCACCTTCCTGGAATGAGGGAGCAGCTAGGGTTCAGAAACCTCTTCAGTTTCCCCAACTCCTGAGTCAGATAAGAGTTGAGACTGTGGATAGAGGCTGTTGGTGTCTCTTGTAGATCGCCCATGCTGTGGAAGCTGAAAGCTTGATACAGCAGCAGACTGAGACTCATTCTGGTCTGTCCTCTTGAGTTCCAGCTTATCCACATGAAGTTAAACCTGTTCTTGCTCTCCACTTCCTGCCCATCTTTCCTTCCTAACTGCCCACCCTGTTGACTTCAAGCCAGCACCACAGGAAGAACTAACAGCTGTATGTAAGCCAGTCAACACCTCCCACAGTTGCGGAAGGTCAGTCTCCACTCTAAAACTCCTGTCATTCAGCAGGTCTGCTTTTCTGAATGAACTCTGTCAGATATTGGTTATGGAGATGGTAAGGGCAGAGTTGTGACTTCCTTGTTTTACAGCATTATCTCCAGAATCTAGAACCACACCTGGGAGTTAGAAAATGCTAAGTAAGTGTTTTTGAATAGGAAGTTTTCAAAAAGAAGAGTTAACAAGATTTGGTAATTGCTTTATTGAGGAAGCGGGAGGATGCACTTATGACCTGGATATTTATTTATTTATTTATTTATTTATTTATTTATTTATTTATTTATTTTACATCAGGGTTAAAACAGTGCTCATGTCTAGAGAGCCAATCTAGGGAAGAAATTATTTTGGGGTGTACGTTCCAAAAAAGGTTTTGCTCAGCTAATGCTGAACAGAGTTATCACAATCCAGCCTTTGTGTATTTGTGTTGGTGTTCTTGGGGAATGTTTTTCCATCTGTATATTTCTAGGTGTGTTTGCATATTTGCATGTGTGTAGGTGCACGTGTGTATTTGCATGGCGTGCATGTGCAATCATGAAGTCGGTACTAGGGGATCTTCCTTGACCATTTCTACTTTATTTATTGGGGCAGAGCATCTTGTTGAATGTAAGGTTCACCAATCTCTGCAGTCTAGGTAGCCAGATTGCCCCAAGGTTCCTTTGCTCTTTCTTCGGTGCCGGGATTTAAGAAGACTGTCATGCCTGCCTGGCTCTTACATGGCTTCTGGGGGATGGGAACTCTGGTTCTCACTTGCAGGACACCCAATTTATCCACTGAGCCATCTCCCTAGGCCACTAGGAGTTCCTAAAGTCATAGGATCGAGCCCAAGTCAGATAACTTTGCAGAAGAATATTGTTTCTATGAGAAGACAATAGGTTGTAATTTGAATGTATTGGAGCTGAAAGGGCTATGAGCTATTCTCAAATTCAATTCATGCTCCAGGATAAAGGTCTGGGATGAAATTCTGGAAATTATCTGCTTAAAAGCAACAGTTGAAGTGATAAACAGTATTACAATAATTTAACTGTGATTAAGGGAACAGACTGGAAACTTAGGGATGGACACAATTTAAGTCTGGTGGCAGAGGAGGAGCCTGAAAGGGACACTGAAAATCAGTGCTCAGTGGTGTGAGAGGCAAGCTGTGGGAGTGTGGCCTAGAGAAGAAACGACTTCAAGAATGTAATGCTGTGAACTGTTAAAGTAATCAAAGACCGCCAGACATCCCAAGACAAGGATGTTTGTGACACTGGGGTGAGAAAGTAGAGTGATGTAAGTTGAGTAGACAGGAGATGGCAAAGTGAGTGTTGGAGAATGAAAACTACTGTGTCTTGAAGGGCGGCTGTGAAAGAAAGAGATGTAAGAAGGGAGGGAAAAGAAGAGTGTGAGTGGGCGGAGGATGGTTGGAAAGGGACTGTGGGGAGACATTGTTTAAGGAGAGATGTTCTGAGTGGTGACACGTCTGCATGTGGACTCGAGGGTGAATGGCTGAGGGGAACAGTCACTGGTTAAGCTAAGGAAGAAGCAAACAGTCTGTGAAGGAGTTCTAGGTCTTTCAGGTGGCAATAAACACAAAGATAAGCCCCAAAGTCCACGGTGTAGGGAGGAGAGGAGAGGTTGTCTTTTTTCAAAGATGAATGTCTTAAGGGAACCTGTAATCATTTATTCATTCAGCCTTCAATAGCAGATGCCTGCACTAGCAACCTGGAGTATTGGTGGAAGGTGACTAGGGGAACCATCTACTGATCCATGGTCTTAGGTTCTTGCCTCATTTCTTTAACCAAATTCCAGACAAGAAGCAGCTTAGGGAAAGATTTATCTTAACCCACAGTTTCATGGGAGGTACAGTGCCATTTGTATAATTTATGACATTTTCCTGAAGCACAAACCAGCAGGAAGTTGGTTGGCTATAAATTTCAATTGCTGCTGGTGACCCACTTCCTAATTCGGAAGGTTCATAACTTAGAATACCATCACACTAGTGTTTAAACACAAGAGTTTGTGGGGATAGTTTACATTTAAGCTATAGTTGTATGAGAGAGAAAATGTGATCAGATGGATAAGCATATCCTTTGGATGAATCTGTATTTCCCTACTGTTTTTAGTCTTGGCTGTATATGAGGATTTTTGTTGTTTTTAAGGTATCTTGCCAGTCCTAACCAGTCTGATTCTATCGGAGCCTCTGTGGGTAGCCCAGGGGCACGAGAGTTTGTCAAACTTCCTCAGAGAACCCTAATATGAAGTCAAGCTGGTGAACTACAGATGAGTAAGGAGCTGTTGGCATTAGGGAATTGCACTGCTGATGCTGACACGGGGCTGGATGCTATTCTGGGGGGGGTACTGATGGCACCTACATTTGGCATCAGGGACCTCAGGGATCAGGATGCTTAGGAGAGCTGTAGGATCTGGAGTGTTCCAATTGTCTGCAGCTGAAGCTCTTGGCTGGAAGACAAGGGCCCGAGAGAGAGCATCTTAAAACATTGTCTGCTGCTGGGCACCTGCAGCTGGGTGCCTGTGGGTGGGTGCCTGAAGTTGGGTGTCTGTGGCTGGACACCTGCAGCTGGGTGCCTGTGGGTAGGCCTCTGTGGCTGGACGCCTGCAGCTGGGTGCCTGCACAGGAAGGTGATGCACAGACAGGGAAGTAGCCTGCTATGATTTTTCTACTTGGTGGTCATTAGAGCTTTATGTGTTTGAGTGTACCTTCAGGAACTGGACCTGTCTTGAGGGGACAGACAGGAGAGAGCTCGGGTTCAGGAAACCATGCTATGTTAGGAATGAAGGAACTAGGAACTGGAACGTGAAAAAGCTTTGGGTGACTCTGATAGCTGTCAGGAAGTAGCTAAAAAGACTGTCATGTAAAATAGCTTACTTAGGTTTACTTTGCTTAGTTCCAGACCAAAGGTTTGCCATTTAAGAGATCTCACCTCACTTGAAGGAAGACATCTTTAAAAAACCCATGTCTACAAAGCATTTGAAGTTATAGGAAATATGTACTTTTAGAGATGATCAAAGATCTGGATGGAAAGATTCTTAAATGCCCTTATAAAGTTATATTCACTATTTATGTAAGAGTATGATTATAGTTAATATTCTCTAGTCTAAAATTCTAGAAAATTCTTTGATGTAAGCATTAGGGTAATTAAATGAAATAAAGCTGAAAGTTTCCTTTCATAGGAATTGGCTATTCGTTTTTGGGCAAAATGAACTCTTTGATTCTTTATAAAATCCAAGTATTATATAGGTAAACATAGGTAGCAGTCTTAAGTATTCAAGCTGGCATTTTATAAGTAAATATTGAGAACTTGCTTCTTTCAATGTGTATATTTATAGCTTAGTGCATTAGTAAAAATGTTTATGGGCCCTGACATTTTCAGAACAATCTATTAGTTAATACTCACTGTGTTTTATAGAAGTGGGTCAGTATTTTTTTAACCAGAAGATGAATTTAAGCATAAAGAAATCTTTGTGACTTGAAGAAGGTCATAGCTTAAATCATCACTGAAGCCAAGAATAGCCAGTTATCAGAAGTTGATGGGATAGCATTTCTGAAAGCCACCGAACCCAGAGGCAGGCATGGGAAGCATGCCTGTGTTCCAAAACAGTAGGGATGTGGAGGTGGGGGGAACATAAGTTCAAGATTATCCTCAGCTATACAGTGAGTTCAAGGTCATCTTGGGATATAGGAGGTCCTGTTGGGAAAACCAAAGTCCCCCAAACAACCAAACAAAATAAAAAACAGTGGTGAGTATAAAAAATTATAAAAAGGATATTTACTAGATAATTACATAAAATTAAAGGGGAAAACTCCACTAATCACCGTCCCTCCCCCCAAGAGCTGCAAAGAGTGTGGGATAGCGATTGAGAGTTTGGTTGCCAATAATGCTGATCTCAAATGAGGAGTGAGTAGAGAAAAGGCAGTTTCATGGCACATATAGGTACTCAAGGATGGATAACATATCTAGCTGATGGGTGTGATGGTGGTGATGACGATGACGATTGTCTATTCTGATAAAGTGAGTAAAGAACAACAAAAGGGGACAGAGCTATAGGCCCCTGTTGAGGATCTGGGTGTCACTAACATACCCTGTTGCTGATTGAGAGTGGAGAGGAGCAATGGACCCCTACTCTATGAAAGTTATAACCTGTTCTGAAGGTGCAGAGAATATTGCAAAGCAATGAGTCTCTGGGAAGTGTAAGTGGTACATGCCCAAGACATCTGGAGCTTGAGAAACAGAAAATTTCTTCTTACTATAAAGAGTGGAAATTATCAGTGGCCATTTAGGAAAAATTGATGGCTTTTAGTATAATATTACTTGTTTGTTTTGCACTTAAGTATAAGCTTAATCGAAACTGAATCAAATATTCTTTACAAGTGGACTTACATCTTCTGTTTTATCAAGAAAGCAAAATGTGTCCTGAATTATGAACTGAACATATCAAATATCCTTGCCTGGGAAGGCCCTGGGATGCTAGAAGAGGTCACCATGGTGACCCCATGGAATTACATTTTATGAGTAAGAATCCATCAGTCTGTAGAAGTGAGTGAATCTCTAAGTATCTGTTATAATCTGCAAGTTTATCCCCACCTGTAGGGATGCTTCTGGTAATATATTAGTCTTCTACTCACCTGCATTGTTTTGGATAAGAAAAATGATGCAAATCTCAAGCTGGGGAATTAGGTAATGGGGAAAGCGTTTCCACCCCTGTTCAGGATACTGGGATGGGAGCTGAGTGGTTACAGAGAGGTGAGAAGCAAAAGATGAGGCATTTAGAAGTATCCCCTCTGAGTTTGGTTTTCAGGATCACTCAGAAGGACTGTTAAAAAGCACACTTGTCCAGACGTACCACATAAAACATACACAAAGGAACTCATGAAGATGCTGTGTGTTGGGAAACACTGCAAATCAAAATGATGAGAGGAGAAGCTAAGGTACTTTAAAAAGTAATCCAGAGAACACTGAATGCTGGTGAGAACACAGAGCAACAGCATCTTGTACTGGTTGCTGGTGGGAACTAACAGTGGCTGGAGAGATGGCTCAGCAGTTAAGAGCACTGAATGGCTTTTCAGGGGCCCTGGGTTTGATTCCCAGCACCCACATGGAGGCTCAAAACTGTCTGTGATTCCAGTCCCTGGGATTTGACACTTTCTTCTGGCCTCCTGTGGTACTGTATACCCCTGGTGCATAGGCATATATACAAACAAAATGCTCGTACACATATAAAACATAGAACTACTATGTGATCCTTCTGTCACACTCCCGTGTATATATCCAAATCAAACAAGTCAGTAAATTAGAGGAATATGTGTGCTGCCATGTTTACCACAACACTATTCACAACAACCAAGAAACACAAGTGACCTAAATGTCCACTAATGACCTAATGGATGGGTAAAGAAAATGTAGTACATGTACATAATGAAATACTACTTAGCCATGAAAATGAATGGGATACTGCCATTTGTGACAACATGTATGGAACTTGAGATTATTGTGTGAAGTGAAATAAGTCAGAGATAGAAAGACAAGCACCCATCCCCCACGGTATCAGAGGCCCTTGGGAGGCATAGATACCATCTGCAATGATTGGAGGAAGAGATGAGTGACTGGTCTCTGGGATCGACAGCCCTGGTTTCTAGGCCCAGGGCACATCCTGTGCCCCTCTCCACCCATCACAGCCTCAGCAGCTGGTCAGCAGGTAAGACTTCTGCCAGCAGGCTGCTCCACCACCCCCACCATTGGACTCAGCAACCTATGAGTCCCACTCTGACCCACAAATCCATGGAACCCCACCCCCTAACTATCCACCTCTGCATCAGTGGCCCCAGTGGCACAGATATTACCTGCACTGATTGGAGGAAGAATCAACACCTGTATTTATAATTACCCCAAACCCAGATGGGTAGACGGCAGTGTAAGACTACATCCAACAGCATAAAAGAGCAACATGGTTCTACAACGGCAAGATCTGAACATCCCAATGACGGTGAAGCAGAAGAAAATGACCTTAAAATAACTTTATGAAGATGATAGAAGCCCTTAAAGAGGAAATGAAAAATTCCCTTAAAGAAATCGAGAAAAAGACAAACAAAAAAGTTGAAAGAAATCAATAAATTCATTAAAGAAAGTCAAGAAAGCAGAGAAAAGACAATCAAACAGGTGAAGGAAATGGTTCAAGACTTGAAAATTGAAATAGAGGCAATAAAGAAAACACAAACCCAGGAAATTCTGGAAATGGAAAAAATGGGTAAACAAACAGCAACTACAGACGCAGGCATAACCCATAGAATGCAAGAGATGGAAGAGAGAATCTTAGGTGATATTTCCTCTACAATAGAGGAAATAGATTCATCAATCAAAGAAAATGTTAAATCCCACCAAGTCTTAACACAAAACATCCAGGAAATCTGGGACACGATGAAAAGACCAAACCTAAGAATATGGATAGAAGAAGGGGAATTCTTGCTCAAAGGCACAGAAATATAGTCAACAAAATCATAGAAGAAAGACAAGTACCATGTGATCTTATGATGTCATTTATATGTGGAATATAAATATTGGTCTCATAGGTCTGGGAAGAAGAATGGTGGTCACCAGTGACTGAGGAGAGTAGATGGGAAGGGGGATGGGGAGAGCTTGACTAATGGGTACTGAGCTTTGGTTAGATAGGAATAAGGAGCTCTAGGAGGGTGTTTTACAGAAGGGTTTACATGGATAACCATTGTGTTATGCATACCTCGAAAGGTAAGATAAAGGATGTTAAATGCTTTCCTGTCAAATACCCCAACCAGAACACCTATAGTCAAGAAAAGAGGTGACAACTTTTTACGAGGATACAACTTACTGTTGTTGGGAGTATAAACTTGTGCAGCCACTATGCAAACTAGTGTGCAGATTTCTCAAATAGTAAAGGTAGATTGATTTACCATAGGATCCAACTATACTACTCCTGGGCACATACCCACAGACCCATATCCTACTGCAGACAGAGAGACACTTGCATGTCCATGCTTATTGATGCTCTCCACCAACAAATGAATGGGTAACAAGAATGTGGTGTATTTACACAATGGACTATATTCAACTCTTGAAAAATGTGTAATGAAATTTTCAGGCAAATGGACAGAACTGGACAATATGTATTAAGCAAGGCCACTCATGTCAGAAAGACAAAGCCTGTATGCCTCCTCTCTCTTGTAGATCTATTTTCTAGTTTGTACAGACATGTACTTATATGGAGTGAGTGTGGGTGGAGGTCATGAAACCAGAAAGGGGCTCTTGATGTGGAAACAGAGGCTTTAAGGAAGAGGGGCGGGAGGGTGATAGAACATCTTACACACTTGATGTGCAAGTGGAAAGGGAAGTGCTGGGGACAGGAGGGGACAAATGGGGAGGCTGCGAGAGTTGAGGGATGGTGGGGGTGAGTCAACCAGAACTGTTTGAAAATGCCATAAGAAAACCTGTGACTATGTGCTAGTTAAGAGTAAAAATAATCTTGGGACAAATGATGTTTGAAGAACTAGATGTCTTTAACTGGATTAGAAAATATAAATGCATGTGATGATGTGTCACCCCACACCCCATTTGTATGTAGAATTCTGGAAACTTCTTACTATGCTAATAATCTGCTGGAGTCAACCACACACACATGAGACTCTGGTAAGGTCCGCTTGAATTCAGTTCTTTTTCTTTTTTCTTTTTTGCTGGGGGTGGGGAGGAGGAGCACAACTGGATAGGTTAGGCAAAGAAGCTGCCATATGTTTAAAGGGCAGACTGGGGACAGCCTCTGAGAGGAGGAGGGGAGGAGGGGAGGGAGGGGAGGGAGGGAGGAGGGGAGGAGGGGGGAGGAGAGGAGGAGAGGGGGGGAGGGGAGGAGGAGAGGAGGAGAGGAGGAGAGGAGGAGAGGAGGACAGGAGGACAGGAGGAGAGGAGGACAGGAGATGTGGGCTCCAGCCTCCTGCAGTTGTTTGTCTCTTCTTACAATTTAGGAGCCAGACACAGCTAGCTGTTGGGGTCACTGCTATATGAGGTCTGTGCCAAAAATTACTATCAACAATGGCTAATCATAAAAATTTCCAGGAACCAACAATTTCCTTTTTGTCACTGGCCATTTAGTATTGAATGGTAGGATAATCAAATAAAAGTGGAAAGAACGAAGATATGGTGTAGTGTTCATATTCTCTTGGGTATAATCAACCTATATGTTTTCACCCACAGGACAGTAACACAAGATTCCAATCTTAATGCTTATTCCCACAAACAAGCAGCATAAGCTAATCGATTGCAGCTTCCACAGGACATGGGTTCTTTGAATTAGGTACACAACTTAAAAAATGTACCTTATGTACAAAGACCATCATGTGCTTATCACCAAGTCTAAATGAGGGAGGTGTATTCCCCCCAGAGTGGGTTATGGCCTTGCATGCTGGGTGTCCTGTGCCTAAGAAAGCTCTGAAACAGTGGTCTTCAAGTGTAGCCACAGGGCCGGCTCTATTAGCATTACCTAGATGTATCAGAAGTATAAAATGCTAGAGTACACTGCAATAGAGCTTAGGAATCCAACCCTGGTGGGCACAAAACCAATAAGTGCAACTGAGAGACCAAAGAGTGATGAATATCTTAGTACTTGCAGCAAGCAAGGAGAGACAGTGGATAGTCAGGAGGCAAGGGATTTTACTGGGGGACATACCTACATCCATGTTGGAAGGGCTTGGGAATGCACATAGAAGCCAGAACTCTCCTGAGCACACTCAGTTCAAGGTTATGCTTTTTAACAATTCATGTTCAAAGATGGCGCATGGAGACATTTCTGGGATGGAGAATTTAGTATCTTACTGAGATTGTGATGAACAAGGAATGGTAGTCATCCTTTAAAGGGGCTGGCTGCATCATGAACTCCACCCTTTCATGGACACTAAGTACCCGGATGGTTCTCTAGGTTCATTAGGATCTAAGGATTATCTGCAGAAGGTTTTTGTTCTTGTTTGTTTGTTTCATCCATGCATACCGAAATAACTGACCAACCTAATCAGCTTTTAGAATGTATGGGATTCCAAAGCCTTACCTTGTCAGTTTGCTGTATCAATAGACTTGTGGCCTTGTAGTGAGAGGAAGAGGGATTCTGTCATAGGTAATAACAATTCAAACTTAAAGGGAAATCACCGCATTTCCCTGACATTTAGACACATATTTATAAGTTAGTGTTTTTGAAATAAAGCTGCTCCTTGAAGTTGAGTATGTATATTCAGCAAATTGGGTTTCTCTCCACCATGCCAAAATGACTTGTGGAGAACACAGTTTAGAATGGTGGAAATCTGGCATGAAGGGTAATAGAATGGCCTCTGAATTTACTGAGGGCAGTAAGGAAGCAATTTTATTTTTTCAGTAAATTTGAAAGATTACAGGTTTAATATTTTGCTGCTTTTGTGTTCAAATTTCTCCCAAGCAACTCACTAACACTGAACCCTGGCCTAGTTTGGGCCTGGCAAGTTAGAATCCCTGTGGGACTTGAACACCAGTAAATTTAAAGGAGCTCTTGATTTTAATGTGCCTCCAGTCATAGATTCACTAAGGAATAACTAGTCTGTAAGTTGGCTTTTAGACCTTTGAATGCAAATTCATATCTAAATTTTGGCAGGTG
Source organism: Cricetulus griseus (assembly GCF_003668045.3). Taxonomy (NCBI): domain Eukaryota; kingdom Metazoa; phylum Chordata; class Mammalia; order Rodentia; family Cricetidae; genus Cricetulus; species Cricetulus griseus. Next base: position 47,925,603 of record NW_023276806.1, on the reverse strand, counting down.
ATGGACACTTTTCCTAATCCCTTTTCCTATCATTGTCATTTATTCTCACATCTGCAGATGTCTGCATCTGGAATGGCACATCTTCCTTACGACTATCTGAATGACTGATATGTTTCTCTTATTGGTTGATGAATAAAACACCAATTGGCCAGTAGCCAGGCATGAAGTATAGGTGAGGAGGAGAAGAATTCTGGGGAGTGGAAGGCAGAGAGAAACTGCCAGGGAGATGCCATGCTGCTGAAGGAGTAACATTGCCAAATTACAGGTAAGCCACAGCCTTGTGGTAATACATAGTTTAATAAAAATGGGTTAATAATTAAGAGAAAGCTAGCCAATAAGAAGCCTAAGCCCTTAGCCAAACAGTTTAAAATTAATATGTCTCTGTATTTTTATTTGGGGCTCATTGGCTGTGGGACCAGGTAGGACAGATACCTCCATCTTCAGAAAGACTGACATATTCTCTTTACTTGTTCTTATGCTTTAAATGAACTTCATTTAAAAAAAGCTATGCAGCAGATTGGAGCAGAGACCCACAGCCAGAAAATATGCAAAGAGTGAGACATCTTCAAATACTGTCTCTGAAAGGGAATGTCCCTATCAAATCCCTTCCCTCAGCCTCAAGGAACTCTGTGAAAGAGGCCAGAGGAGATGGAGGAGACCAAGAAAACAGGCCTTCTAAATAGAACAAGACCAAATGCACAGACAAACTCATAGAGACTAAGGCAGCATGCACAGGCCTGTACAAGTCTGCACTTAGGGGGTCTTAGATCTGAAAGGAGAAGTAGACACATTTGAAAGGAGAAGTAGACACATTCCCTGATCCCTAACCCAAAAGCAATCTCCAATTGATAACCACTTGCAAATAAAAACTTAGTTTCTTCCAAGGGAGTCTCAGTCGGGAAACAAACTATTCTTAAGTAGGCACCGTGCTCAGAAGTAGATGGCCAACACAAAATGAACTCAACAACATGTTTGGATGTTCTTTATCTCATAATATTGAATCAATGCTTTTGTTTTTTTTAAAGCCTTATAGCTTCTTTTCAGATATATATTATGGCTTGCAGGTCTGTGTTTTTGTGGGATTCCTGTGTGTGTGTGTGTGTGTGTGTGTGTGTGTGTGTGTGTGTGTGTGTGTGTGTGTGACTCTATATGTATTTCTTGTGCTTTTTCTTTGTCTCTTTTTTCTTCTGTTCATTTGTTTTTGTTTTATCTTACTGTATTTTATTTTGTTATTATTCCTTAGATGCCTCTTTGTTTTCTAAATTGAAGCAGAAAGGGTGTGGAGGGGAGGTAGAGAGGAACTGAGAGGAACTTCACTTTTTCTTTAGAGTGGAATATTGTATGTATGTATGAATATATTTCATTATCCATTCATCTATTGATGGACAGCTAGGTTGTTTTTTGCTGCAGTGAATAAAGCAGCAGTAAATATGGGAGTATGGGTATCTCTGTGTAAAATGGACTTCTCTGGTTACATGCCAGGAGTAAAATAAATGGATCCTATGGCTGTTCTATTTTAAACTTTTGAGCATTCTCCAAACAGCTTTCCACATCTCTGTAATAATTTGCATTCCTATCAACAGTAAGTAAGGGTTCATTTCTCTCCACATGCTCTGCAAAATTTGTTGTCAGATTTGCTGATGACATCCCTTTAAAAAATGAAACATTTATATAAGCCTTTCTATTTCTTAAAACACATGTAGGATATATTATATTATATGCTTATAATTAATATCAAGATTTGATCTAAAAATTATGCCATCAGGGCATGCCCCTAAATTCACTTACTTATTGTGACCATCTGGTTATTGCCCTAAATAGAATGATTATTGGCTATCCTATACTTATATAATTTAGGGTGCAGAGGCTTCCAGTTTGAGGTCAATTTGGTTTGTGGAAGCTGGCACTTGTCAGTGTGACCTGTAGCTAAGGCCCTCTTTCTTTTCTTTAGAGCTGAGTATGGTGGTACACACTTTAAATCCCAGCAGAGGGTAGACAGAAAACTGGGTTCTTGACCTTGAGGCCAGGCTGGGCTGCGTTGGGAATGTACTGTGTATGTTTATCTTATTCATTGTTAAATAAAATACTGTTTGGCCAATGAGACAGCAAGTTAGATGGGACTAGGAGTCAAAGAGGATTCTGGGAAATGTAGTAGAGAAATGGTGATCCAGGCAGGAAGTGACATAGCAAGGAGACTGATATTTAAAGAAGGAGAAACAGGAAGTGTCCTCCTTTTCCCCTCTGCTCCTGCTCCAGTGGCACAACGTGATCCACCAGTAAGGAGGGACACCAATAAGGTGTCCGATAAGATAAGTCTTATAAAATATATAGGTTTATGATAGTTAAGACTGAGCTAACAGATGAGAAGTCCTAATCATTGGCCAAGTAGCTTTGTACCTAATACAAGTTTCTGTGTATTCATTTGGGCCTAACTCGGGTGGGTGGCTGGCGAAAAGCTCACACATGGGTGGGGCTCAGGCAGCTTTTGGCAGAAAGATTTATCGTAACAGGGCTGTATAGTAACATCTGTCTCACAGAAAACAAAAACATTAAAAAATGTATTATTTAAAAAGTCAACTGTAACTAGATATGTTTAAAGTTTAAAAAAATGTTCCTCAAAATAAATTAATGAAAACATAATATACACTCATTGGAAATCATTATTTTATAATATTCAGGACATAGACTCATGGAATCTTAGAAGGGAATTTACATGGCCCTCAATTTCTCCCAAATAAAGAAATCTCTTGCTTGTTCCAACAAACATGTATCTGTCTGTCTTCTAATTAGTTCCTGCACTATAATTTGTAACTATGTTGTCGTTGGTGATTTGTTCTTCAAAATATTTACTGAAATGTTGACATTCATAATATTGATGCTGAATTGAAGGACTGTAAGGGGCCGTTTCCTGCATTATAATGGTGCCTGAAGACACCAAGATGTAGATTACTTCACAGGCGCTGGGTAATCTCCATTCCTTTGATCTCTGCCTATCCCGTGGCTCAGGGGGTGGAATTGTTTGATGCAGCCGTTTGCGGATTGATGTTACTTTTGGCTGGCATGTAAGCTCCAGGGCTCAAACCAAGAGATCACCCAAGCGCTTATATTTTGGCTAACTATGCTTAAGCAATAGGCCGCCGGCCAGACAGCTCTTGCACACCCGGAGCCTAGGCTCATTGCACAGGGTAGAGTGTCTGGTTTGGGCAGCCCCAATGAGGGATGCTGAGCAAAGGCATCGCACAGAGTTGCCTATTATGCAGGCTTCTCTGGGAGGTACGTTGACCTGCATAAGGGTTACCTGCCCTGAGACTCCCTTTCCCAGAAAAACGGCAGAGGACAGGTCAAGAGCGCTTCGGGTCAAGCTAACAGCCTGATGGCGACTCTTGTACACAGTCTTAATGTTTGATTTTGGGAAGGTTCAACCTCTGCCTCTATCCCTCAACATATGGGTGACCTATTTGCTTGTAAAAATATAAAGCCTTATCATTAATTAATAAAAAAGGGGGATATGTAAGGGGCCGTTTCCTGCATTATAATGGTGCCTGAAGACACCAAGATGTAAATTACTTCACAGGCGCTGGGTAATCTCCATTCCTTTGATCTCTGCCTATCCCGTGGCTCATTTTGGCCTGAGGAGCTGAAGCCATTCATAGGGTAACACGTCCCAGGCGGCTGGTCAGCCTTTATAAGGGATGGTTTTCTTGGTTCAATGTCTCTGCTCTTGTCTCCGCTCTGGAAAGCTTATGCTCTCCCCTCACAAGATGCATTAAAAGCTTGTCTGCAGAAGGATCCGAGTGTCCCGTGTGTGATTTCTTGCTGGCGAGAAATACAGAGCGTGCGCGGGACATATGGTGCCGAAACCCGGGAACATGTAAACATCTCTGGCACCTCGGAGACCCCTTGGCTACAAGGCGGATTCAGAACTGCAGGGTGGTAAATTCGGAGAGGTATGTTTTTTCTGGACTTTGGCTTGGGAATGTTGCTATTTTGGGAGGTTAATATAGAGGCTTCTATGCTTTTACTAGGAGCTATTTTGACTTTTCTCACTGTTGTAGCAATCTTAAAGAAGTCCAGAATTACATATCAGAAACCGAATGTGGTGAGAGATGGGGCGCGCCTAACAATAAAATATAAGAAAAAAGGACCTCCCGGGATGTCTAGTGACAAGGGAGTGAATAATTTGTTAAGAACAGCAACAAATAAAAAAAAGGACCTCCTGGGATGTCTACTGACAAGGGAGTGAATAATTTGTTAGATGATTCTGTAAATAAGTTTAAAGCTTTAAATCTTGATAGCTCTGATGACTCTAAAAGCTCAAAAGATAAAGTTTTAGAGAAAACAGCTCAGCTAGGTGACTCAAAACCTAGCCTCTGCCCTACAAAATTACAGATGGCTTTCCCAGTCTTTGATAGGGGAAAAGGCCATGCCTGCTATTCAACACTTCTTAAAGGCCTGGAATGCCTGGGGCTTTAAAGCCTCATAAACATTGACGCTCGGGCCAAGCGTCTCACCTCAAAACCTAAAAGGCCAAAAGGAAATGGTAAAATGGAAAGATATCTTAACTGATCTTTGGAGAGGCCCGGATCCTATTCTCATAAGATCCAGGGGAGCGATATTGTGTTTTCCCACAGGATGAAGAAAATCCTCTGTGGATCCCAGAAAGACTCAACCCGAAGAGCCTCTTCGGACCTTCAAAAGTCGGAACTCCACCCTCTCCCCGGGAGCTGAGAGCCGCTATTGTTATCCAGATTAACTCCTGTCCTTGGCGGAGAGATTGTCACTGCTTAAGGGGTGGGGGTGGGATTGTTTGATGCAGCCGTTTGCGGATTGATGTTACTTTTGGCTGGCATGTAAGCTCCAGGGCTCAAACCAAGAGATCACCCAAGCGCTTATATTTTGGCTAACTATGCTTAAGCAATAGGCCGCCGGCCAGACAGCTCTTGCACACCCGGAGCCTAGGCTCATTGCACAGGGTAGAGTGTCTGGTTTGGGCAGCCCCAATGAGGGATGCTGAGCAAAGGCATCGCACAGAGTTGCCTATTATGCAGGCTTCTCTGGGAGGTACGTTGACCTGCATAAGGGTTACCTGCCCTGAGACTCCCTTTCCCAGAAAAACGGCAGAGGACAGGTCAAGAGCGCTTCGGGTCAAGCTAACAGCCTGATGGCGACTCTTGTACACAGTCTTAATGTTTGATTTTGGGAAGGTTCAACCTCTGCCTCTATCCCTCAACATATGGGTGACCTATTTGCTTGTAAAAATGTAAAGCCTTTTCATTAATTAATAAAAAAAGGGGGATATGTAAGGGGCCGTTTCCTGCATTCTCCATTATAATAATGGTGCCTAAAGACACCAAGATGTAAATTACTTCACAGGCGCTGGGTAATCTCCATTCCTTTGATCTCTGCCTATCCCGTGGCTCATTTAGCCTGAGGAGCTGAAGCCATTCATAGGGTAACACGTCCCAGGCGGTTGGCCAGCCTTTTTAAGGGATGGGTTAGTTAGTTCAGTGTCTCCGCTCTAGTCTCCACTCTGGCAAGATGCATTAAAGCTTGTCTGCAGAAGGATCCGAGTGTCCTGCGTGTGATTTCTTGCCGGCCGAGAAAATACAGCGCGCGCGCGGGACAAAGGACTATAAAGGTTTAGGGAAAATATGATTTTTTTGGTTCCCACATCTAAAACAACTTACCAATGGAGCACATGCTTTGGGAGAGCTTTGTGGAGAATCCTTAAACTGGGAACTAATGTTGCTGGGGATTGGGAGCTGCAGAGATTGGGGAAGTGAGAAGAAATGACCTGTGAAGCAGGTTTCAAAGTGTAAGTAGGTTTTCAGAATGAAAAGAGAGTGGGAAGATAGGAGTTTTCAACAGCACTTCTCATACAACTCTACTTTCATCCCTGGCATCCCGTACTGTTTCCCTATCTCTCCTGTTTCCTAAGACAAAGAACAGTATCCAGCATTGTTACCCAAGGTATGACTGATTCGTGCTCCAGTCAGCAGCCTTCAAATCACTTGACAGCACGAAAGAAATATAAAAGTTTAGATTTCTACCCCATGTCTACTGGCGTGTGTATTTTAAACAAGGCCTCCAGGTAGCCATAGGAGCATTAAAGCTGTAGCTTGTGTCCTTACTTTCTCACCCTTCATTCGGTGTCTGAAAAGTAATTACTATATTGTGTGTTCAGCTAATGCATATAGACAGTTTAAACAGTCGGATAATTCTGCAAGGTTCACAACAAAAATTGGCACTCACCTTTTCTAACCTTTCCCATCTCCATTAATAGTGTCCTAGAATAAGCCATTTTAATATCTTTTGGTTATCCTAGTATGTACCTTCATCTCTGGAATGCAAATGATCATATTACATTTTTAGAGATTTATCTTCTTTTGAATGAAACTATACCTTTTATCACAACAGGCAAAAATTTTACTTTCTTATATCACTACCTTGACCGGTCTTTCCCTCCATTTCAATAGAATTATAATAAACATTTGATTAGCTAGCGTTAGTGATTTCAGTTTTCTGATTATAATATTGTCACTAGCTAAGTAATGCACTGTTTTGATTTCTCGTGGAGTTAATGATTGCATTGTTGTTTGTTTTTAACATGTCTGTGATTATCCCCAATTCTTCCTTGTCTTTCCAAGAGAGCAGTCAAATCGCCTCAACAAAGGCTGGGTTCTATGCCCTTGTGTTCCTTGCATTTCATCTTTAGTCCTTCATCTTTCCTCTAACCTGGCCTGGGTACTCTCTGAGCACCTGGCATAGCAGTTGTTGGAGAATTTCTTTTTGTCATCATTCTGGAAAATTATTTCTCTTGTGTTTTGAACTCTTAGCTTTTAGGATTTCATGATGATCTTTTATTTAATCCTTCATTTTCATGAAGGCTATTTCTAGTAATTTCTAGAAATAAATATGTTTGTCTGTTTACATTGAGTACCTTCATGATCTCCTCCTGTGTGAGAGAGGCTGGAAGACTAAGGATATAGTTCCCAGAACCCTTTGCCAGCAGGGTACTCTTTAGAGTAGGGCAATGGAAGCCACTCATAGGGGATTTAGGAGGAAGTGAAATAGGGCTTAACCTTCCATCCGAAGCAGTGACAGACTAACACAGATTTCTTCAGCTGCTCTCTCATACTAACTGTTCATCACAAGCAGCTGCAGCTTTATGAGCATCTCTATGGTTTCCTGGTTCCTGGGTATGACCCTGCTAGCAATTTTAACAATCTCACACCAGAGTATGAAATCATTGCCTGCTAGAATAGATTCTAATGTGAGTAATACTTACCAAGAGTGGCTTTAATAAAGCCTTAAAAATGGGACGGAAGATTATGCTATTAGAGATGAAAAGAGCTAATAGCGATTTCTGAAGTATTAGCAGTTCGTGGCGAAAGAGTTATGTAAGTTATACTTGCACAGATTGAAGTACTTAATGTTAAATGAAAGTGACCAAGTAGCTGCTTTTACATTTAGATACTTTGGTATCGAAGTCTAGAGGGACTGTGGGTGGGATGGATATTTCTGAGCACATTATAAACATCAGAGAAAGGAATGATGATCCCAGAGTGTGAAAACATTTGTCTAAAACAACTGTCAGAAAACTATAGAGTTCCTGTGACTGACTTAAAAATATTATCTTTGGAGTAACAGAACTCTTAAAAAACCTCAAAGTACCAAATATAACCAGATATGTAACCAAAAATGAATTTTGCACACTGGAGAAATGTAAACCAGGTTGAATTTACTATCCTGTCAGTGAAAGTCAAGGTTCTGTTTAAGAAAGACTATTATGAACCAAGCTGTGTCCTCCCCCAAATGCGTGTTTTGAATTCCCAAGCCTCAATGTGGGTTTTATGTAAAGACACAGCCTTTAAGAGTAATTAAAGGTCATTGATTTAATTACAATAGTTTTTAAATAGATCATTAGGTTAAACAAAGCCATAAAGGAGGGACCTTTTTCCAATAGACCTTGTGTTGGAATACCAAAACATGTCAGGGCTGCCACACAGAAGGACCACCTGTGGACATAACGAGAAAGCATCCATTTGTGAACCAAGGAGTGGGGCCTCAGCAGAAAGAAATCCTATCTTAATTTGATTTTTAGGTTGCAGAACTGTAATTACAAAGGTATATTTCTTTTTGTTTTAGCCACTTAGTGAATAATGCTTTACGGCACCCCAGACAGTAACTCTAGCCTGTAGTGCTTTATAGCAGTCCTAGAAAGTAATAACACTCTTTTTCTGTCTTAATCAAAGTCTTAGAGGATATTGATATTCCTATCAAATCCCACTAATCTAAAATGCTCCAGAATCAATTTTTTTTTTTATCACAAAAATTTGCCTTAGTGGAAAATTCTACAATTGCTCCCACATGATGGGTTATGCCAAAATCGAGTTGCACTAGAAATATATAAAATTATGTTTGGGCGAGTTGTATAAGTTGCTCATAGAACATGAATGAATTTTGTGATCAGGTTGAATCTCATAATCTAAGTAGTTCATTATGCATTTGTAAATATTCCCAAATCCTAAATCCCAAACACTCCAGACTCAAGTATTTGGGATAAGGGATACTCAGTTTCATTAACCTGTATTACACTTGTGGGAGGGACAGTGGAGAGGGTCCCAGTTTTTTCTTGGGAAGCTTTCCAGTGTGACTTTGAAGGCTGGGATCAGCAGCTGCAGATGCTGCTTCATAAATGGGCTTCCCAGTGTAAGTGCAGCTGATGGATTTCAGGATTTCAGAGTGACAGAGGGGAGGTGACAGCAGTTGCTAACAGCGTGAGACTAATTAGTGATAATCCGAATAGCCTGGCAGCAGGTATTCCTTACGATGATGAATAGGTAAGAGTGCCCTTGCCCTCAAGACATTATGTAACAAATGAATAGAAATCTTCCAGGTCTGTGAGTAGAGACTTAATCACCGATGGAGAGTTAACATCACTCCATTTCCAGACCTGGCCTTACATCTGGAAGCCTTGACTGGAAGGAAAGTCTTGCCTCCGGAGAGCAGAACCCTGTGACATGCTTATAGCTGTGCAGTGTAGGTCTCAGATTTTTCTGGAAGTACTATAATTGTAAGTTCAAAAAGGTCACCATGGTCCACTAGTTAGGGTAGAGGTTCATTCAGGTCAGACAAAGTAGTAAACTTAACTTCAGTTTTCCTGACACTCCGTTTTTTGATCTCTGTAGTATCTTCAAGATGGAAGGAGTCTGTCATTGCCACATCAGCTGCTGCTTTGATCACTTTAACTGATGATAAGTAGGCAGGTCAGGAGTGCAGTATGTTACCCTGGGCAAGAGCCTCAAGATGCTGCATCCTTGTCAGGGGTTCCCATGGCAGCAGTAGCCTGTATCCTGTAGTGGAGGCAGAGCAGGCTGCTGTCACACCCGGTCTGTAATGGACATGCCACATGAACAGGAAGCTGTCCTTTGTTTTAATAAGATCCTGATATTTGCAGTCAGTTGATATCACTGTATAACATGGGCCATTTTGGCTAAGAGAGACATTAGATACCCACAAATCCCTATCATGATGAACTTTGTGGGTTCACAGGTCTATCCTGTGGTTATTTTAGTGGGCTCTGAATAGAGTGTTGGAAGAAATATACTGAGCAATCAGCAAAATATTCACTCTGACCTGTAGTGTATGCTTTATTGTGGTAGAAAAGACAACTCTATGAGCCAGAAATAATACCAAACACCAAAGGGATAGCAGAGATTAATGCTATAATTAAAGACTTGAAGGATAGAATTCCCATTTTTAAACAATTTCTCTCTTCCTTTTGCTCCTTGCAGAAGATAGATGGAGTTTGGATGACATAGGTCATCATAAACTTCACAAGCTGGTGTCCCTAATTGAATTTGCTATTGTTATTATTTCTTTTTGTTGTATTCAATCAATCCAGCCTGTTATACCTGCTATTAATCTGGAAAATATATATTTTTTTAACTTCCAAGATGAATACCAAAACTCAGCAAAACCAGTTTTCTCTTTCCTAGAAGGGTCTACAGTGTATCTCACTGTCCTAATTATGGAATGTATTTCACCCAATGGTACTTTTGCTACCTGCTGCTCCAAGTTTGGTTCTGTGATGAACCAATGAAGATTGACCCTACTTCAGGCTTTGGGAAGATTTACTTTGTTTTTGTATTATTATTATTTGTTGTTGTTGTTGGTGGTGGTCATTCATTATTATTAGAGGGCTATAGGAAATGGAGGACAGGCAAGACATAAAGCGCATTGACAAGCATATAAAAGGGGAAGAGCGGGAAAGAGGTGACAGAGTGACAGAAGAAGAAAGAGGAGGAGGAAAAGGAGGAATAAATTGAGAGGCTCACCTTTAGGCAGAAAACACAGACACAATAATGATAGAGAAGAGGCTAATTTGGGCACAGTGAAAATGTTATCCCAACCTTACCAGAAGGTAGCATATGAGCAAGCACTACTTTGAAGCTATAATGTGGGGCCCAGTATTTACTTGGACTGTGTTTTTAGACGTTTATTTTATTTTAGTGGTGTCTATTGGAGACACTGTCAGGTATGTGCTGGTCTGCTCTCTTGATCCAGTTTTGAGCCCAATGCATTAAAAAAAAAAATCAATTTAGCTCAGTGGTAGAGTGCAAACCCTTGGGCTTGCTCCTTGGCTCTCAAACAAAAAAAAGAAAACAAAATATCAGGAAAACTCTAAAGATCTCTCCCGTGGCTTGAGGCTCTTTCCTCCTTATTGTCATATTAACTTGCTGCTCCCAATTTCAGGTTTTCATTCTTTATGATGGAAACTCTGAAAGCAGAAGTGGAGTATCTGTTTCTGTCACCTGCTAACATGACACTTGTACCATTTACAATGTATCCACATTTGAGCAGGAATCAAGACAGCATATAAACATCACTTAGATTTGCATTATTTGTCCTCAGAATTGTGGAGTAACTTTGGAAACTTTAGATTTTCTAACAATTTTTACAGAATTAAGTAAAAATGTGCACCATTTGTACTCTCAAGCCTGTACTCACAGATACTGATTCTTGGTTTTATGGGTCTTCCTTCTTTCCTTCCTTCCTTCCTTCCTTCCTTCCTTCCTTCCTTCCTTCCTTCCTCCCTCCCTCCCTCCCTCCCTCCCTTCCCTTCTTCCTCCCCCCTCCCTCTCCCTTCCCCTCCCTTTCTTCTTCACTGCATACCTATAAGTCTAAGGTAACATAAGGCTTTTGTGAGAAATCACCAACTTCTTCAAATGCTTCTCTACTTACCTTCCACAAAAAAGACGTAAAATTTTGTACTTTTAAAAGATGAAATATTCAGTGCCAATTTTCTCCCGAGTATCTGGCCATATTTAGCCTTTCTCTAAGATAATTAAGCCTACCCTGAATGTCCAACATGCAGTTCTTTCTTCTGCTCAAGACTCCAAGTGACAAAGTCACTTCCTGTAACGTCCAATCACCAGCCACATTCTTCTTACTTTTCAGAATCAAGTCCAGGGCTTCTATCCCCTGTGGTTTCCTGTGCCTCTGAAAGATGAAGTCACCAGTGGGAAGGGGAAGAATGACCAGGCTCTTAGTCTTTAGCAGACGGAAGTGTGGAATTGCTGCTGATGTTATTGGAACAATGGAACTCTACCATGCACTTTAGTGTCCATCAGGAAGACAGCGACTGTCACCTGGATTAATGCTCTGTCTGTCTGTCTGTCTGTCTGTCTGTCTGTCTGTCTGTCTGTCTGTCTGTTTCTCTCTCTCTCTCTCTCTCTCTCTCTCTCTCTCTCTCTCACACACACACACACACACACACACACACACACACACACACACACACACACGACAAGGCCATTTCTTTATATTTTTAATCCAAATAAATACTTTTACTTTGTGCAAGTTCTTAGAATTATTCGTTTACAGATGGGCTTTACCATGAATGCAATCTGGAATCTTGCTATTTCTCAGTCTTCCTTCTTGCCCTTTGTTGTGTATTAACGAGACACATCCTTTCAGTACTCTGTTATAAGTCTCATCTTTCTAAGTCTCACACTGCAGTCATTGTATTCTGTCACAATCATTTGGCTGGTGTACTATCCCCCATGCTTTAAAATATAGCACTTCAGTGTGCATGAGAACTGTTAAATTATTATTAACCATTATATCTAAAGATGTATGCTTATATTATTTAGGCAAAAAATGCTAGCTGCTGTAATCAGACATATTGTCAAATCTCAATTGTTTAATACAAAGGAAGTTTAATTCTTACTCCTACAAAGTCCATCAAAGGAGTTTGTGCTCGGTTGATGGCTTTCTGTGTGGGTTTTCGAGATGTCTTGTGCTTCCTGCTGTGATGACAATGGGCTGAGCTTCTGAACTGTAAGCCAGTCCTAATTAAATGTTGTCCTTTACAAGAGTTGCCATGGTCATGGTGTCTCTTCATAGCAATAGTTCAGGCTGGCCTTGAACTCACAGAGATCTGCCTGCCACTGCCTCTCAAGTGCTGGGATTAAAGGTATGTGCCACCACCACAGAAATCCTGAAGTTTTAAATGGACCAGATATAGACTGGACCACATTATATTTGCCCTTATTACATTGACCAGTCACATGGTTCTATCAAACAGGGACAGAGGCTGGGCATAAACTAGCTGTGGCCCTAGGAGGGAGGGGGCAGAATTGATAAGTAGCCAGCAAGTCTCTGTTGAGATAATTTGGTGACCATCATCACAGAAAGCAGAAAACTTGTTCAGAGTTCCACTCTTTGCTTTTATATAATTTCTTGGTGGCCTTTAATATCTTCTCACCTTTCTTGAACTATGGTGGCTTTAAGACTATTCCTTTCTTAAGATATTTCTGAAGACACACTCTGAAACTATGGAGAACAGATAAAGTACTGGGGTCCTCAGAACACTGTATTATGGCTGTTTGTGTCTTCTTCATACTGGAGTCAACAGCTGAGTTTGTGGCATTGGGCTGGGATTTAAACTTCGAATCCTATGACAGCACAGTCTGCTTTCTTGATCCCAATCTCAGTCAGGCAAGTGGATCTTCAGTGCTATCTCCTTCAGACCTGGACTGTGAAATACTCTTGGATATAGAGCATGCCTTGAAAGGCCCATTGCTCAGGCAGTCTTAGGCCATTAGTCTCCTTGCTGCCCCTCTGGACTCACTCACCTCTATGCCCACACATACCTTAGCATCTCATTACCCTATTGCTGGGGAAAACTGACTCCAAGAAAAACACTGGTTACACTACTAACTATTCTAAATCTTAGAGACTGGAAGCATCAACATTATATTCATCAGAATTCCTGCTCCGTTGGTCAGAGTTTGAATCTTGACTTGGCAAAAGAGAATGTATGACCCAAGTCACTAACTAGTCTTGCCAAATCTCTGCCACTATGACATTGACAGGCAGAGTGAGGCAAAGGACAGTATAGATTCTTCCTGAGTCAGGGTGTCCCCAAGGAAAATCATCAGGAAAAAGTTTTCTTAGTGACGGAGGCAGGAGAGGGGGAAGGAAAAAGACACACACACACACACACACACACACACACACACACACACACACACACACACACACACGCACGCACACAAAGCCATCAAAGTAAGAGGGAGACTTTGTGGGAAGATGATGAGTTTTAGTGGAAGAAGGAAGGAAAGGAGAGAAGATAATGAGGATCAAAATGACCAAAAGTCATTATATGCAAATATATACATGTATGAAATTGCCAAAGTACAAAAAAGTTGTATTAAAACAGTGTAAAAGTACAATGGTTAAGAGGGCTTCCTGCTCTTGCAGAAGACTGGATGGAGTTCAGTTCTTGTCACCAGGTGCCTCACAATCTCCTACAACCCTAGCTCCAGAGGATCTGACACCTCCTTGGCCTCTGTAGGCATCTGCATGCATGAAGAAACAGAAATATACAATAAATAAAATTTTAATATAAAAGGAACAGAGACACTAGAAACACTTGGCCTCTATTCTTTTGGTAGTTTGAATAGGAATGACCCCCATAGATTTATGTGTTTGAATGCTTGGCCCATAGAGACTGGCACTGTTAGATGTGGCCTTATTGGAGAAAATGTGGGCTTTGAGTTATCATATGCTGAAGCTGGGCCTAGTGTGGCCTTTACTTCTGCTGCTTGCAGATCAAGATATGGAACTCTCAGCTCCTTTTCCAGCACCATGTCTCCCTGCACACTGCCATGCCATGCTTCCTGCCATGATGACAATGGGCTGAGCCTCTGAACTGTAAGCCAGCCCTAATTAAATGTTTTCCTTTACAAGAGTTGCCATGGTCATGGTGTCTCTTCACAGCAATAGAAACCCTAGCTATGACAGAACAATAAGCAACATCACTGAGATGGCTATTGCATACAAAGGTAGTTCCCAACTGATAAACTTTCAGGAACCAGCGCCATAAAGCAGCATCTACTTAGCAAACATTGATTGGTCCCCTTGCTTCCTGATATTACTTATATGCTAAGTATCTTCTAATCCTGCTATAACTTGTTGCCTCACATTTAATTGCTTAAAACAAGTTTGTTTTCTAGGCTTACAAATCTAAAACAGCTCACTGGGGCTGTGCAGCCTGGGGAGGTTCCAGGGGAAACCCATTTCTTTGCTGTTTCTAGAGGCCTTATTCTAATCCTGTTATAACTTGTTACCTCACATTTAATGGCTTAAAATAAGTCTGCTTTCTAGGCTTACAAATCTAAAACAGCTCACCGGGGCTGTGCAGCCTGGGGAAGTTACAGGGGAAACCCATTTCTTTTCTGTTTCTAGAGGCCTCTTACATTCATTGTTTGTAGCTCCATACGAGAACGAACAGTTCTATTCTGCCATTTTCTTTCCTAACACCAACTTACCCTGCTTTCCTCTTTCGACTTCCCTTCAAGTACTGTGAGCACACTGGAATGAATAATCCAGGTACCCTTCAGTCAGAAGAGTCTTAATCACACTTACAAAGCTCTTTCAACTTAAATTAACCTGTTTCTCTTTATCTTTTGCCTTGGGGCTTTTTACCTTTCTTTCTGTATATCCTGCAGATTTACAGTGTCTTCTGGCTGGCAGCTGCTTGGCTGACCCCAGACTTCTCCCTCATTCTCTCTTCTCCTTCTCTTATTCTCCCTCTTTTGGAGCCTAGATTTCTCCTCCTTTTATTCTCTCTACCTGGCAGCCTCAGGTATCCTTTCTCTGTCTAGCTATTGGCTGTTCAGCTTTTTATTAGACCAATCAGGTGCCTTAGGCAGGCAAAGTGAGACAGATGCAATGTATCTTTACATAATTAAACAAATGCAGCTCAAACAAAAGTAACACACCTATACACAGTTAAAGTAATATTCCACCACACAAACAAATGTAATATATCTTTGCCTAGTTAAAATAATATTCTACAGCACCATATAGTACTTATGGGTGTTTAATTTAGCTTTGTAGCTTACACAATTATAATTATCATAGATATATTTAAGCCCCTTTTTTCAAGTATAAATCTTCTGGGCACATTTATGTGGCAGAAAGCTGGGCATACTCCAGTTGCTTTTAGAATTTTATTCACAAATATTGACTATTTTGGATAAACATGAAATGAAAGTGTCTTTGTTTACTTGAATAGAATGAAAATGTATTCACGTCTCTTATTTCTTATGACTCTTACTTCTGATCAAGTGACTAAAGATATAAGCTCCTATAAACCCAAGACAGATTACTCTCATTGTTGACTTACAGCCACCTGTTAGGAAGACTCTGAATGACACAGAGTCCTTTGGGCACCAGCTAAGGGGACATTGAGTTTGTTAGTTTTTGTGCATTCTGATTTGAAGTATATTTTATTTAATTAATAAACTTTAGATTTTTATCACAAAATTTACAATATACTAAAAGGTGGAATCTATTTAGGGAATAGCTATGTTTCTAAAAAATGATTCTCAACCATCCTAATGCTGTGACCATTTAATTCATTTCCTCATGTTGTGGTGATCCCCAACCATAGAATTAATTTTGTTGCTACTTCATAACTATAATTTTGCTACTGTTATGAATCACAGTGTAAATACCTGTGTTTGCTAATGGTGACCCCTGTGAAGGAGTTGTTTAACCCCAAGTGGTCACGACCTGCAGATTGAGAAACACTGATCTAAAACCTATATTGAATAGTGTACACATGTTTTTTTTTCCAAGTTATTTTAATCATTATCTCTCTCCTCCTCCCTCCTTTCCTCTCTCCCTCTGTCTCCCTGCCCTCTTCTTTCTCAGTGTGTGTGTGTGTGTGTGTGTGTGTGTGTGTGTGTGTGTACAGGTGCACGTGTGCCATGGTGTGCATGTGGCAGTCAGAATATAACCTTGGATATTGGTCCTTCCTTTCTACCTTGTTTAATGGGTCTTTTGTGTAAACGAGGATTAGCTAGCCTGGAGTTTACTTAGATTTCCAGTCTCTGTCTCCCACGTCTCAGTTGGAGCACTGGGATTACAGACACACTACAGCATCTGGCTTTACAGTTTTACAGTTCTGGGGATTATGATTGTGTATCAAACATTTTACTTGTTGAGCCATCACCCCAGTTTTGCCAACTTACTTTAAATAAATTACAGTTAAATTATTTTTAATTGGGGCCACAAAAGTGAGAATTTATGTACATTTACTGTTTCTTGAGACTCTTCAAAGGATGGTTGAGTTTGAAAGCATGGAATTGTGTCCTAGGATAGCCTTTAAAAACGTCTAACCAAGCCACGCAGACCCTATTCTTTCACTCACTGAAACATCTGCAAGCAATTTCTCTGTTTTAAACACATGATCAACTTGGACTAGATTTTTAAACTAGGCCTGTCATCTCATTCTTCTTAATTTCTTAGCTAGTTTTCTGGAGAAAAAGTCACTCAAGTTTTACTTTATTTGGTGTTAAATCTCATTCCAACACACATCAGCCATGTTTGCATGGCTGGAGACTAAAAGGGCGATTAGGCTGGTCTTTGTGTTCTCTGTTCTGTCACAAGAGCACCGGTTTGGGGATGCTTTGTTTGTATGATTTAACATGCCCTCATTCAATGACTCCAATCTTTTTTTCTTTTCCTGCTAATCAATTTTTTTCTAACATCTCCAAGAACTTTTAACATTGCTAGCACAACCCAGTGACAACATTATGAATGGAGAAAGGACAGTTGGGTAAGTGATGAAAGCCTGGAAGCTTTACTCTACTCTCCCATTTCAACAAATTATCCCTCAAACATGCACTTTTCACTTGGAAATGTAAATTCAGCCTATGTCTCAGAGGATTGGAGGTGCTGGCTTCTTTTGGTATGTTTGGCTGTTAACAGAAATTTAGTTAATCTTAACAAAAACCACACCTTTTAGGGAAGTATTAGGGGACAGAACAGAGTCAATCGTCCTCCTTTTTCTGATTCTTTTTATTTTGTTTTTATACCTGCTTCTAGCAAAGAGGGTTATTAACATGGCCCCTTTCCCCAAGCTTTACTGAAAACCTCATTCATCATTATTCTGGATGTAAATTCTTTTCTACACATTCATCAATACACATCCAATTTTATTTCCCCTTTCCTTTGAGGACACCAACGTTCTTTCTAACCAACAATTACACAAAAATCCCATCAGTGGTCGTTATTTGTGTAAAGGGTGAGGCATGTTCTGTCATCTCAAGATATCCTTCCTCTTTTCAGCACGATTTCTGGTTTTGTTTAGAGTCTAAATCAGCATATTGATTCTTCCTAAAATATTTATACTCACATTTTGTTTCCATACTTCCTTTTACCCTTGACAAGGATGGGTCTGGAAAAGGGTTGTGGTCACTAAGAGGTGCACGATCACTTTAGGGCTTTTGTTCCCTCTGTAAGACATGTTGAGTCAGGACCTAGCCTTCAAGCTCACCTTGCCAAAGCTCAAGATTCACTTTTTGATAGGAAATAGACCCACACAGCTTATTACAAACACTGAGAATTTTGTTTAGGTCTAGTCTCCCTTTCAGCTGTTGGGAATTTTGACTTGTGAGGGCTGTGGGAAATGAGAAAAGGAAGAAGGCAGGACTGGAGTTATAGGTGAGACTCTTCTCTTGTTAGTCTCTCATGTTGAGATGGGAGGCTGAGTTAGCCCTAGGCATGTCACAGGACCTTTCCATATCAGAATTATGAGAGCATCCCCATCTGGTTTTGAATGTACCTCAATGGTTCATATATTGTCTGTTTGGTCTGCATACTATCTCACTATTGATAAGTGATAATAGAACTCATAAGAAAAGCAAGGCTATTGAGGGGTATGACCTTGAGGGGATAGTTGGGTGTGGGCCCAACTCTTTTGCTACTTGCTATGAGGTGAGTGGCTTACTTTGTCACTGCCTCCCTATAGTCCAAGGACCAACAGAAACCCCAGGAACCATGAACTGAAAGAAGCCCCTTCTCCTTTTGACTGGTTTAATGAAGTTTGGTAGTGATCTGGAAAGCTGATCCACACAGAAGGGTGGGGCACAAACAGTGCCCAGTGATTGGGGTAGAAGGATTCGGTGGAGGAAGACAGCTTTCTATGTGGTTTATCAACATTCTTGTGGGTTTGTGAATGAGGCTCAAGCACAGATTTCGTGTAAACATTGCAGTTTAAGTGAACAGTGGTTTTGTGCTTATGACAATTCCAAGGCATGGCAACCTGGGATGGCTACTGGGGATCTCTTTGCAGGGGACATCTCAAGTGCATAGGGAAGCCAGACAGCTTTCTTTTTTTGCAGTCATGAGTTTGTTTCTTCCATATCATTCAATAAACATTTGCAAAGAGAATTTGACATGCTAGAGCCTGGTGGAAGGAAGCCATCATTAAAAAAATAGGGTCTAAAGGTTATTGTAGAAATTGTCTTTTATAATAAAAAAATGGAAGTTTTGTTTATCTTAGGAATCTCATGAATGTCCATTGAAAACGATCAGGCTACCTCTTCCCTGGTCTATAAAATACAATGTTTTGTTCAGAGGATTTTTGCCCTTTTCCATCTCTGGTATTCTAGGATTTTTGTTGTTTCTGTTGTGATTTCTGTTCCCTGAGAATGAGGCTCCTATAGAGTTCCTGGCAAAGGGAAGACTCCCTTCCCTACCGAGAGACTGTTACAAGGCAGTGAACCCGGTATTCTGGGGTGGTGCTGGGTCTTAAGTTGCTGGAGTTGCCAGCAGTGCTCAGTCATATCTTTTTTTCTTCCAGTGTGTGTTGTGTATGTGAGATGTGTGCATTTGTGAGCACATGTGTACAAGTGCACACAACCATGGAAAGCTGTGTGGGGGCCAGAGGAGGACACTGGTAGTTATAGTAAGACTCTGCCTTACTCACTGAGAACACAGCCTCTCACTCAGCCTGAAGCTCACTGTTTTTGGCTACACTGACTGGCCAGTGAGATCCCGGGCTCCCCTGTGTCTGTCCTCCAGCTCTGGGTACAGGTATGCATGACCAAGCCCAGCTTTTATGTCAGCACTGAGGATCTGAACCTATGCCCTCACGCCTGTGTAGCGGTACTCTTATCCTCTGGGTTATCCCCTTAGCCTCCACAGTGATTGATTCTTAACAGCACTCTTGGGAGGTTTTGTCCATTTCTGCAGATCATTGGAGGACACTGGTCAAAGGATATCTTTCTTTGCCACAAAATGTTTATATATGTCATGCATCAGAAGTGTCACCATTAAAGATGTGCTCCTGGTGTCTAAGCCCTGTCCTCCATATAGCCTGCAGTGAGGAATGAATAGCAGACTGCAAGTTGAGTTTTTCTCTAAATAATTGAATACCTAACTAAAAAAAAAAGACTTCACCAATAAATAATTTAGTTTCTCATATTGGACAAGGATAAGCTAATTGCACTCCAGGTCATCTTTGTTCATATTTCTTTGGCTCTTCCCTCATGGACACAAAAATGTATCCCTGATGCAGGATATTCTTCTGTATGCTACGAATATGTGTTGCTCTTATTGGTTGATAAATAAAGCTGTTTTGGCCCGTGACAGGGCATAATATAGCTAGGCGGGAAATCCAAACAGATACAGAGAGAAAGAAGGCATGTAGCCACCAAAGGGATAAGATGACAGAACATTACTGGAAGCTGTGGCCACGTGGTGATACATAGATTATTAAAAATGGGTTATAAGAGAAAGCTAGCCAGTAATAAGCTTAAGCCATTAAGCCAAAACAGCTTTATTCATCAACCAATAAAAGCAATACATATTCACAGCATACAGAAGGACATCCCACATCAGGCACCTGGTTGGAGTGCTAGACCACAATGCTGAGTAATATGTGGTAGATCAAATGGCCCACGCTGTGGCTGGGATGCAAAAAACAGGAAGAGGAAATGGTTTGGGACTTAATATCTCCTTCCAGAGCATACCTGTAATGACGTAAGTACATCTCTACCTCTTAAACAAAAGTTTTACACTTCCCTGTCCATACTGAACACTAACTCTTTGCCTCATGGGCTTCTGGGGGGGCATTAAAGATTGAACACCATCACATGCCTTTTTGTTTGAGCGGAAACCCTTCTTTGAAGGCTTCAGCAGTTCTCCTTTTATTGGAAACATTGTGTCTATATCTCTGAGCCCATGTCTGCAAAGTATTTTATTAGCAAAGGTGGCATGGATAACAGACAAGACAAGGCCTGTCACACGCACCTACTCATCTATTCTGTCCCCAAACTGGGCAGCTCTAGCTGGATTGGAAAGGAGTGGGTGACATTTTGTTCAGATGAACATATAGAGCATACCATTCTCTTCTTTCTCTAGTCTGCTGCTCTTGCTTTTGGGGGCCCCTGGAGAGGCGTTGGAGGTTGAGCCTGTAGATCATGTGACATAAAGGCAAAGGACAGACCGTACTGAAAGGATGGTGTACTGACAGATGAAGGACAGGCGGGTACTGAATGAGAGGCTGTGTCTAAGGGTAGGAGAAGGACTGTAGAGTAAGTTGTGGTCAGTGGGAATTGTTTGGGTTTTCTGGGCTTCGGGGAAATTTGTAACAGATTTCTGTGATAGCTTGTACCAAAGTGTAAAACTGACATGTTACACATTTGCAGACTGTCTCACCACAGGTAATTGCCCAGAAAGCATATAATTATCTCAATTCTCTGACCTGCTGCCCAGGGATGGATAATCTTGATGTGGATAATGGGCTCTTGACTAGCTGTTGGAATTTGCTCTCTTGGGATCATTTAATGCCAGATTAGGTGTTACTCTATTTTAGAATGTATTTTGTTATCCTTTTAATAACATATAAAATTAATTTGCTCATATCATTTGTTCAAGTTGAGTCAAGTTTTTGATTAATGGTCTTAGTGAGTACATGAATGGGATGCCAGGTTTTAGAAATTGAGGGCTGGAAGGAGTGAGATACGCAGAAGAGGCTGCCTGGAGTTTTCCTGGTGCATAGCGGGCACTCAGTGAGTTTTTATTCCTTCCCTTCTCTGGGTTTCTGACCTAATTACTGTTTCCTAAAGTTTTCGGCAGAATAGTCTTCCTAGAGGAGAAAGAAGAGAAAAATTTCAAGATGAAGTCAAAGAAACAGCAATGTATAAGAAAGGTTTTGTATGTGGGATGAGTGTGCTCGGATTCTAAGAAGAGTGGCCGTTCCTATCTGAATGAAGAGAAAGCTAATGTAAGGACAGAAACTATACAGAGTTTGTATGAGTGCCTACAGAGTGCATGCTGTTGGGCAGAACAGAGTGTTGGTTGGCAGCTTTCCTTGGGATGACATCTATCTCTGAGGCTTGCCCCTCATTCCTGCTGAGCCATGGTTCCCAGGGACTCTGCTGACTCAAAGGTGGCATAGCAGGCACAGAAGACATCTGTATTTTTCTGAAGTCTTCAACAGATTCAGAGGTCAACAGCACCCCGTTACTTGTAGACACTTTGTCCAGATGATGAGTATCAGGAGGTTTTCTGGATTACCCCATTACTTATTATATGAGTTCTTGAATTTTCTGGAAGTAGATGACAACGACATTCTACATAGACTGATATTTTAGGAAAACAGAAAACTTCTCACCAGGTCTAGTCGCATTTGACCTCATTGTTGTCTGTTACTGTATTTAGTTGATAAAGTTTTCCAGGTTAAGTTTAGGTTCCTGTCCTTTGATGAACCTACTCATTAGTTTGGGCCTAGAAAGCAGGGAAATTGGGAAAAGCCCTCCAAAGAATTCAACCTAAAACTCCACTCCAAAACTCATAAAGTATGTTTGTAGGGAAGTTTTGGAACCTCTGACGACTTCAGGAGTATAGATCATATGTGTCTCGCTTATGTAAGGGGTTGGTGTGGGATAAATGATGGGGTAGGTAACTGGTTGCAGAGACTTTCATAGCACCCACAATCCTATATGGGGGCAGAGAGGGTCCCAGTGCTGTCTGGAACCCTAAGCCCATTTAATTTCCTACTTTCCATCCCTGTCACACTTGGCCACCACCCCAGATGAAAGCCACATGAGCTCACATCCTCCATGGACTCTCACTCTTGTGTTGTTTTGTTCATTTTAGCCCCTGACTCATCCTCCCACTGTTGTGCTCTCTGCCAGGCATTTCAGCAGGTCCTCTGGAATTTCCATTCATGAGACCCACCCTCACCCACTCTTGTTTGTCACAGATCATTCCTTCTGTGTTCCTACCACACTGAAATAAAGCTCTTCTCTAAGAACACTAGAGTAGAGGCAGCTCTTAAGTAGAAGGGTTTGGAAGTTTTGGAGTGTTTATTTTGCGGGGGGAGGGGTGGTTTTGAGACAGGGTTTCTCTGTGTAGCCCTGGCAGTCCTTGAATTCACTTTGTAGACCAGGCTGGTCTTGAACTCACAGAAATCCACCTGTCTCTGCTCCCAAGTGCTGGGATTAAAGGTCTGTACCACCATGACTGGCTGAGGTTTTGGAGTTTTAAAGAGACTTTGGGTTTTTAGTGACTGAAGTTTTTAAAGTGTTTGACTTTGTAAAGACTATGGGACTTTTAAGTTTGTAACATGTTTTCTATTTGTAATGTTTATTAATATGAAATGCTGGGCATGGACAAAAAAGAAGTTATTGAAATAGTGGTTATATCAATTGTCATGTCTAGTTTTATGTCAACTTCACACAAGTTAGAGTCATTTTGGAAGATGGAATCTCAGTTGAGAGAAAATCTGTGTTGCATTTTTTGATTGATAATTAATCTAGGAATGTCCAGCTGACTGTGGGCTGTGACACCCTGGGCTGGTTATCCTGGATGCTATAAGAAGGCAGTCTGAGCACCCACAACTAATCACTGAACTGAACTGGAATACAGTTGTAAAGAAGGAGGAATGATGAGCAAAGGTGTCCAGACCAGGCTGGTGAAACCCGCAGAAACAGCCGACCTTAACAACAGGGAGCTCTTGGTCCCCAGACTGGTAGCTTGGAAACCAGCATGGGACTGATCCAGACCACAGGAACATGGGTTTCAGTGAGGAGACCTCAGAAATCTATGGGACCTCCTGTAGTAGATCAGTACTTATCCCTAGCATAGGTGTGGACTTTGGGAGCCCATTCCACATAGAGGGATACTCCCTGAGCCAAGACACACAGGGGTGGGCCTAGGCCCTATCCCAAAGGCTACGACAGCCTCTGATGACCCCCTATGGAAGGCCTCACCCTCCCTGGGGAGCAGAAAGTGTACATGATAGGTAGGGTTTTAGCTGGGGGTGGGGGATGGGGAGGAGAGGAGGGAGAGGGAACTAGAATTGACATGTAAAACAATCTTGTTTCTAATTCAAATAAAAAAGAAAAAATAAAGTGAAGATATAATGAAAAAAGAGAATTACAAAAAAAAAAAAGAAAGAAAGCAGTCTGAGTAAGTCATGAGGAGCAAGTCAGTAAGCAGCTCTCCTCTATTGCCTCTGCATCAGTTCCTGCCTCAAAGTTCCTGTTTAAGTTCCTATTTTGGCTTTCCTCAGTTGACCCTAAGTGAGCCAAATAAACCCTTTCCTTCTCAACATGCTTTTGGTCACATTCTTTCCTCCAAACAGTAGAAACTCTAAGAGAAGAGGCAACAGGAGTATTCTCTCCCCTCATCTCTGCTACTTTACATTTTCTCATTGGTGTTTACTTATAAAATCTTCCTTCACACACCCCTATAATAAAATAAGAATTAATTCAGAATCGCTGAAACAAATTTCAATTCCAGGACTGCTTCAGAAACACACACATAAATAAGAGGGAAGAGTCTCATTGTCTTAAACGGATTTCTTTCCCATACTTGCATAGGATTCATTGCAGAGGCTCCATTGTGGGTGAATTGGAGAGTCTGGTTTCCACTTCCACCTTTTATGACTGTCTTAGTTTGGGTTTTTATTGCCGTGAAGAGACACTATGGCCACGGCAGCTCTTATAAAGAAAACATTTAATTGGGGTGGCTGCTTACAGTTTCAGAGGTTCAGTCCAATATCATCATGACGGGGAGTATGGCAGCTTGCAGGCATACATGGTGCTAGAGCTGAGAGTGCTACACCTTGCAGGCAACAGGAAGTCAACTGAAAGTCACACAGAGGGAAGCTTGAGCAAAAGAGACCTCAAAGCCCGCCCCCACAGTGACTCACTTCCTCCATCAAGGCCACACCTCCTAATAGGGCCATTTTCTTTCAAACCACCACAGCAATATTAGGTCATTTAGTCTCAACTTTCAAAGGAAGTTCATTGGGAAAAATGGATGAAGTCCTGTATGCAGATAGCTCAGCACAGTGCCTGGACCATGGGCAACACTCAGTGTGGCTAACTGTTCCTCACTGTTCATGCCTTTGCTTTGTCACAATTACTTCCCAACTGGTTTTATTACTTCCAGTCTTTCTTTTCTCCTATACTTAGGGGATCATGCCATCTTCCCACTACTGCTTCCTCATCACACTGAAGACATCACACTGAAGACAATAACAAACCAAGATACCAGAGTGAGGCCAGGTTGCACAAGGAGGCCCTGCAGAGCCCGGCCCTGCATGGCTCTGACAGCCCCTCCTCAATGCTCTCCGTGCTCCCACCAGGCAGGCCTTCTTGCTGCTCCTTGGGCTTGCAATACATGCTACTGTACATGTTCCCCAGGAGGACTGTTTGTGTTCACACATGGCTTCAGTCTTTCCTGTATAGCTGGTTCAGTGGGCCAGCCTG
The DNA here is from genome assembly GCF_003668045.3 of Cricetulus griseus. Classification (NCBI taxonomy): domain Eukaryota; kingdom Metazoa; phylum Chordata; class Mammalia; order Rodentia; family Cricetidae; genus Cricetulus; species Cricetulus griseus. Next base: position 47,900,515 of record NW_023276806.1, on the reverse strand, counting down.
GAAGTTGTGCAGTGTATAACCTTGTTTATTTTCTTTATGACACTCTGCTTCTGGTCCCTTGGTTTCCTGCGCATGGTCCACCTCCCTTTACCTTGTCCTAATCTCCCCCACAGCAGAACTTCAGTGTCTTCCTCAGCACTAGATGTTAGTGTCCTCGGGGCTCAGAGCAGAAAGCCCATCTTGGTTCAAGGGCACTAGAAGTACTGGAACAGTGAGGAAAGGTATGGCTGGAGCAGTTTTAACCACAGTACCCTATTCAGAGAAATACCGCTTTTCACCCAAATGCTGCCTCCCCCGAAGCACCCTGCTTAAAAGAACCCCAGGGCACCAATTACAATGTGTAATTGTTAGGCTCTGCATCCTGCCGATCTCTGAGCTGATTTTCTCTATACAAAAGAGATCATGAGTTAAATGGAACTTCTCCCAGACCTATGGGGCATTAAACAAACAAACAAACAAACAAACAAAATCAAACAGACCTCAAAAGGACCACAGCTTAGGAGGACATCAAAATTGGCTGAGGTGATGTATGGATGATGGTTAGGGGGACACTGGCAGAAACAAGGGGCAGTACAGGGACTATGTTAGCTTTTCCTCTGTACCTTGCCTCTGGCGACAGCCACACTTGGAAGTCACTGGGAGACCAGGCTCTCCAAGAGCCTCAGTTCTAGTTTCTCTGGCAGCCATTACTTTCCTTCTCAAGTTCAATTAAATCAACCCTAATGAGTGGCTGTACAGGATGGGAGCTCTTGTTTGCAGAGCCTAGGGAATAATAACAAGCCTGCATTAGTGAGGATGGTCACTGCCAATTAGGAAAATTGATTGTCCCACCCAGGTAGCAGGTAGATTTCTGCTTTCAGGCATCAAGGCTGAGACTTGAAGCTCACACTCTCTTGTGCAGCAGGAGACAATTAGCAACAGAGTTCCTGGGCCTTTCCTTTGTTCTGACTCCTCTCAAGTCAGTCATTCCTAGTCCATGATTCCTCTGGCTGCTGCCATTACAGAAATTTCTGGATAAACAGAAGCAACCACTTTTTAATGGAGATGACAAAATACCTCTTATGATTCTGTAGGCAAGGGGAAAGGGCAGGAGTCAGAGGGTCTGACATACAGCTCATGTTTACCCTTTGATCATATGTCATCTTGTTAGAAGACAGCATATGCCCTCCTTTGCTGTGTTTTTAAAATAGAGTCAGAGGAAGTGTGGAATTAATCTTAACCTTAAACACATTGAGCCCAGTACTTCCTATCCAACTGTAGAATGCACTATCTAGTTTCCTACACCTCGCCCTTGCTAAGTTTAGGTCCTTTGGGTCAGCTGTTAAGAAGGAAAAGAAATGGGAGGGGGCAGGGCTTCAGAAGGATAGAGAGAGGCTCAGCCCCTAGCCATCCAACTTACTTCCTCACTGTTTCACTGCCCCCCCTTCCCTGCTTTAACAGAAGGACACTACCTAGGAGCAAGGGGCCAATGTGCTTCTCAGTGTTTCACAGCAGGATTGGGATATTCCCCTTTTCATTGTGCTTTGCTTTATGGATGTCCCCTAAGAGTGCTGAAAATCAGATCATTAACAGCATACCTTTGACTGTGCTGCTATTCTCTAGAAATCACAGCTTTGCCTTGCTTTTTAAAAACTGGCCCCAAGAAGAAAGGAAGTGACCACATCTCCATTTTACCTGCTCTCCAAGGCAGAGGGAGGCAGGGCTGAAACACAAGGCTTGAAGAATTTGTCTTTTCAGATTTTTCTTCATTTAGTTAAAGTTGTTGAAATGACTCAGTTGTAGCCAAATCAGTCAATATTCTTCAGACTTTAAAGATATTTATACTTTAGCCCAGGAAAGTGGTGGAGCTCAGAGGCTATTGTGTCTTCAAACTGATTTCCTCAGAGCTGAGCCTTCTGCCTTAGCTTCTGCTGGGTGTTCAACCAGTGCTACTGGAGTGACGCTTCTTTAGGGTCTGGGTACCCTTCTGGTGGCAGTGGCCATCTAGTGCAGGTGAGCTGATCCCATGAAGTGGGCCCAATACATGTTTCAGTGGAGGTTGTGACTTCATGGCTTTTCACCAGCTTCTGCCAGCTGCTCCTAGTTTCCCAGGCCCCAGACTGGATGCCAGCCACCACACTTCCTGCCAGAGACTAGGTCTCACTTTCCACAGAAGCCCAGAGAATCACAGAGAGCAGGGTTTCTGGCTTCTCAGGCAAACAGCTTGAATGAAACCTGGAGAAGAGTTTTGTAAAACAGAGTGGAGGAGGAGAAAACTTGCCAACATGATCTGTTTTATGGAAAACATGAAACACACAGTTAACATTTTAAAGAGACTAAAACATGAGCCCTCATGGGTCCATCATCCAACTTCAATAACTACTAGCTATCTGCTAGTACGATTATGAATCTGACCCTGCCCAGTGTGTCTTTGTGTGTGTCCAGTAGAATTTAACCTTCCCAGCATGTGAGTCCTATCTATTCCCATATCAGGTAGGCAAGAATAAAATTTCATAAGTGAATCCTAACTTGTTGAGTTTTTGTTGCGATTCTCTAATTGTTTTTTAAGGCTCTGGGACTGGATATTCCAGAATGTTTCAATTAAATTCTAGTAATGCAGAAAACACCCCCTTCCCCCATTCCCCACGTCTCTGCATCAGTGGCTTGCAGCCACTTCCTTCTGTCTGGGTGGATCCTTACACATGTCCCCCATGGGCTGCCGGTGGAGTCCGTGCCACCCTGTGAGTATGTCTGCCTCTGGCACCCACACACTGCAACAAGGACAAGCTTCCTTTGGGCATTTGAGACCACTGGGGTTCAAACTTTTCTTGATGGCTGCATTTTCAGTGAATGTCCTTTTGTCATGGTGCAATGACCCATTTTTTTCAACCACAGGGCTGATGGAAAAGATGAGCTGCCAAATCACTTCTATGGAGTGTGACTCAGAAGAGGGAGTGACTCAGAGGCCTGCACACATGATGGCTTGGTGGCATTCGTCTTTATGAAATGCCTTCATTTTATAGATTGTTTGATTACTGCTGTCACTGTGAAAAAAAGAGCTAATGGCACCTGTTTTGATTCATATGATAATAAGATAGGGAAGGATAGAACCAATCCATAAAATCACATGACTGTTTCATGTAAGTCTTCCTTGGCTGGATGCCATTCATGGTTCTGAGGCATAAGCAATGAAATTTGAGTGAATCAGGGGAGAGTGAGTGTTGTACATATGTTCCTCTTGCTGTAAATGGTTTTAATTTATCATTCTCTTTCCATTTGAATCAGAATACACTTAGGAGAAAAAATGTATATACACTATAAAGGATTTGCAAGTAGAATTCAGGAAAATAGGCTTTGCAAATGTGAACATGCTAGACTCCACAGCATGCTAAAGGGGTCCCACTGGGCACAGCCCATGCACCCAGATCCCTTCCTGACCCTTCTGTTTCTCAGCCAGTGGGCTCCCTGTTAATGGAAAGATTATGGAGTGGAAAGAAAGGATAAGCCTGATGTTGGTTTTCTGTGGTTACTGTTGTAACCACAGACACACACGCGTGCGCGCACACACACACTTTATTGTAAATTCTCTCTCTCTCTTTCTCTCTCTCTCTCTCTCTTTCTCTCTCTCTCTCTCTCCCTCTCTTAGTGGCTTAAGCTACATAAAATAATCATTTTGTGGTTTTGGAGGCCAAAAGTCAGAAACAAATCTTCAGAGCCGGAACTCCAGCGGGGCCACCCTCCTGAAAGCTCTAGAGACCTGTTTCCTGCCCCCCCACCTCCACCCCCACTTATAGGACATACCCACATTCTTTGGCTTGTGGTGATCACTTTAATCTTGTATTTCCTTGACTCTGACCTCCCTGCCTTTCTCTTATCAGGTCCATTGTGATGACACTGAGTTTGCCTGAAAAACTATGGATGCTTTCTTTATTTGAAGACACTTACACCAGCCATGTCAGCAAAGTTCCTTTTGCTATGTAACTGTAACACATTCACAGGTGCTGGGGATTAGCACTCAGACATCTTGTTTGGGAATCACTGCTCCCATATGTCCTGCTGGAGATAATTCTCCTCCTTCATACACAAGGTGACCTGAGCTTATCTCCCATAGTCCTCATAGCCTAGTACAGCAGTGACATTCTGCTACTTGAAGCCTCTGTGTGGCCGCACCGTTCCTAGGATGGCTCATCAGCCTCTTTTGTCCCTTGTCATTTCTTTCTCATCATCTTTTGTAGCAGATCCCTTCCTCATTACTGTTTGGCCAGTTGAAGTGGTTTTCTGGTTTTTGGATGAGGGGAAGTGGTGGTGCTTGGGTGGTCTTTGTGAAGATAGGGCAGGGGGATGCAGCGCTGTCCTAGGCCATTGGGTAATGAGGAGCAGAGGCTTTGTTTTCCATTTGGCAAGAGTTCTGTCCCTCTCCCTTCAGGTAAGGATGTGTGAACAGGGTAGAGCTATCGGGGGCGTGGGACAGCAGTAGTATGGTATCAGAGGCATGCACACTGGGCCTGTGACTCAGAGCAGTTCAGCATCTGGGTGCAGATAGCAGGTACAGTCCAGGATCACTTAGAAGAAGTTGGCAAATGCACTTGTGAGAAGGGGCTTGATTTCCAGTCAGGATCCTTAACCTTAAAATGTCCCATTCGCCCTCTTTATGATTGTCAACAATCTCTGTGTCCCTAGCATGTGTCCAGGAACTGGAAAGTGGGACATGACGCTCATCATTAAGGTTTGCATCAAGGGTAAATGAGGTAATGGTAGGAGAAACATTAAATGCATGTATGTTTTCAGTTCGTTAAAGAGTTCTAGAAATTCTGGGCCCCTAACCATGGGCTTCCTACTGCCCTAAATCATTGTTCTTCTGGATCTTTTAGCCTACAGGAATATGGAGACATCAAAGTATATCTAATTACAAACGACTTAGAAAGAAAACTAGGGGCAGGGAAACAGAAGGCACACAGGCTGTAGGGTAGATGTCTTGAGTTATGCTAAATGACCTAAGTTAAGCTTATGTACATGGCTGGACCCAACAGAGCAAGAAGAAAGCGGTGGAAGATGAGGCTGAGGATGCAGGCAGGGCCAGGCACGTAGGGCTTGGTAAGGGCTTTAGGTTTTATGTTAGGAGACTGGCGACCTGCTGAAGGATTTTTGGCATCAAACATGTATATGTGTTGGATGAAGATTTTGGAAGCACCTCTCTTAATGCTGCATAGAGAACAGATTGGAGAGAGGACTGCTTTGGTAAAAGCCCAGATGGATGCTTGGAGTAGAGAATGTGAAGTGAGGGATAAGCTGGGGTCCAACAAGGCAGAGAGCACAGGGGAGGGCCTGGACTGATTGGTTGATTAGGGAGCAATTGCAACAATGGTGCTGGACACAGAGGGATGGGGGAGCTTCGGAGACACCTCAGAAATGTTCCCAACCACTTGGGAGAGGTCTGCTCTGGGGCTAGAATGTACATCATGGACTTGTAAATAACGAACCTGGCCATGCTGATAAGGTTTTCCAGACAAGCTACCATGAATTGAAGTGGAAGTCTGATGATGGAGCTCAAAGCCTGTCACTGTGCGAACTCTGTCACAGCCTCTGAAGATGTTTTCTCTCCTTTACAAACAAGGAAATGGAGGCACCAGAGTTATCCTAGACCTTGCTCAAGGCCAAACAATTATCAAAACTTAAGAACCAAGATCCAAACCCAAGCTGGTCCTAGGGCCACTGTTTCTGACCACATCAGTGCACCATCTCTTGGTGAGCAAATCAACACGTAACGATCGTGGTTCTACTACAGGACTGTGCTCTTTGGACTTTGCTGCCAAAGTGGCATCATCAGTTTTCAGAGGTACAGGAGATGTTAGTGTTTCTAGTTGCCATGGTTTGCATAATACGAATTCCTCACCTGCTGGAATCTCCTGCCCTGAGTAGCAGCTGCCAGGGCCTGTAGACTGACACATACCAGAGCCCCATAGAAACTCGTGGAGACGAGGCTGCAGAGGACAGCCACAGGCGGTGATTATCTTCTCAAGCAAAAACATGCTTGAAATGTTGGGGTTACCACAGGGCTCTGCCCCTTTCAACAGGAGGAGGCTGATCCTCACCCCAAACAAGGCAACTGCTGCCGGTAGTAAAACTTCAGTGATTGTTTGTAAGCCAGAAGAACTTGGCTCCACCCATCTTCATTGCACCCAGAAAGTGCAAAAGATGTGTTGCCATGACAAAAGGTCTACCAACTTCCTCTGCAACACTAGAAGTGGCTTAGCCCACTTCTAGTGGGATGCCTTCAGTGAGCAATCACCTCCTGCTGCATGGGTGTGGTCCTGTACCTAGCATGAGTGGAGCCCAGGGTAAATTATATAAACTTTCTGATTAGAGATAAGTGTAGAGGCCTCTGTCTGCTGTCTTGTGCTTTACCACAGCAAGGGTCATGTCCTTTCCTGGAGTGTTGTCACAGCTGGCAACTACTTCAGCCTGGTAGCTTAAAGCCCCATAAAATGATTAGATAAGTCTGAAGGTGGGATCAGGTTTGCCAGTCTGGAGGCACAGCTGAAGCACATTAAAAATATAAGCGTGCAGGCTGAGGGAGAGACTATCCCTGTACTCATCATCTCCTGCCAACCAAGGGGGGCGGGGGAGCATGGCCGTCTCCACAAGGAAGAGAAGGGTGTGGCAATATATTGTTTATGATCTAACAAATAAAGCTTGCCTGAAGATCAGAGTGCAAAGCCAGCCACAGCCATAGAGGCCAGACAGCAGTGGCACACAACTTTAATCCCAGTAGCCACACTAGTTAGCTATAGAGGACAGGCAGTGGTGGCCATACCTGCAATCCCAGCACTCAGGAGACAGAAGCAGAAGGATCTCTGTGAGTTCATGCCCACCCCAGGCTACATGAGAGTGAATCAGTCTAAAAGAGAAACAGAGCTCACATCTTTGATCCCAGCACTTGGGGTGACACACCTTTAATCCCAGCATTAGGGAGATGGAGACAGGAGTGATATGATGAGGTAACAGAGGAATATAAGGTGGGAAGAGGCAGGAACTCATTGCAGTCTAGGCAGTTGGAAGAACAATGCAGTTTGGAGATGCAATTAGAGGACACGATCACCCTTCCGTCTGAGCACTGGTAGAGCGTTGAGAACTCTCTAGTGGCTGGCTGCTTTGCTTCTCTGGTCTTCAGGCAAGCTTTATTGGATTATAAAGTGAAGGGCGGAAGTTCTTTCAGCCATCCTTGCCCCTGGGATGTTCTATGATCTCTGCAGCCCTTTTGCTTTCTACAACTGAGCCACTTGATGAAAAGCAATGTCAGGGGCTGGGAATGACTCAATTGGTGGATTGGTTGCTGAGCATGCTTGAAGCTCTAGGTGGTTTCCACAGCACTGCATAAAACTGGGCACGGTAGTGCTCACCTGTCAGAGTAGAAGCATGAGCACCAAAGTCAGGCTCACTCATATAGTATAGTGATTTGGGGTCCAGCCTGGGCTCCATGAGTCCCTATCTCAAAAGAACAAACAAAAACAAACAAAAAAACAAGGAAAAGAAAGAAGGGTCAAGGGTCAAGGGTCCAGAGGGCATATGAAACAAGTCAGGACAACAAAAGCTGAGCATTTATGTATGTTCCTTTCAAGAGTAGCTCCAAAGGGAAGGAAAATGTAGGTCTTCCCAGCCGATTCTCAGGAGGATTATAATGATAAATCCAAGGTAAACTGACTGAAGACACAGCCCTGGTCTATGACATGCTTTCAGAAAACCTGGTACAACTCTGAAAGAGATGTTAAAAGAGGGAGAGGAAGACACATGGTTGGCAATCATAGCTGTTTACTTAGTGTCTGATATCCCCACAGATACCTTTAGACTGAAGTTTCTGTTCAGCCTGGTCCCACTGCCCTTCAATCCCAAATAAACATATCGAGGCTTATATTAATTATGAACTGTTAGGCCAATGACAAAAGCTTATTATTGGTTAGTGCTCTCTTAATTATCAACTCATTTCTATTAATCTGTGTATCTCTACTCTTGGCTTACCAGAGAATACCCAGACATCCTGCCTTCCTAGTGGCTACATGGCGTCACTCTGGTGACTCCTTCCCTGCCTTTTTTCTTCCCAGCATTCTCCTCATCTGGTAGCCCAGCCTATACTTCTTGCCTGGCTATTGGCTAATCAGGATTTATTCATCAACCAATAAGAGAAACATATACTCACAGCACATAGAAGGACAACCCCCATCAGATGCCTGCTAGTAACCCAAAGGAGGAAGGCTTTAGCAGGATATATTTATTAGTGAGCAGGAGGCCATGTGTTAAAAAGGTTCTCACTTTGAGGCTTGAACTTATTGACAATGGGGAGTTCCTTCTTACTCAAAGGCTTTATTTTTCAAACTCTTAAAGTGATCTTTCTTGTCTCTCAATAGCTTATTAAGTAGTTGTTGAGTATAAGATATGCAAAGATAATTTGAATCTAAAAGTTTTTTGTGTTGAGGGACTAGATACCCAGCGGCTCTCCCTTTCAAGTGACAGCTGGCCACACCTAAAAAAAAAAAAAAAAAGAAAATGGACACTTTTCATATTAATTTTTATAGAAGTGATGGGATAGCTAAAATTACCTTAAAATACTGTTTTCCAAATGTATAACACCTTGAGGAGACAAGTGGCCCATAGGAGTGGGAGTGGGGACAAAGATAATAGGGGCCAAGTGTGAGGAAATATAATGATTATGCATGAAAACATCAGAAAATATGGGACAGGATGCATGGTTCATATAGCTAGATAGAATTTTTAAGATATATGCTTTTTTGTTTTATTCTTTAAAATGTTTTTATTGGCATGTGCTTATTGTGTGTGGTGTGTGGTTTCGTAAAGACAATTTATTTCAAGTATTTAACCCCAAGTCCTTCCCTTTTCTTCCATCCCTCCCACACTCAGCCATCTTTTCCTTCCTCCAGCTTTACTTCTGCTACCTCACCATATATATGTAAATGGTTTTACGTTGCTCTATAAACTCTAGGATCCACAAATGAGAGAGCATATGTGTTTGTTTTGCTGAGTCTGGCTTAATTTTGCTTAATGGGATGATTTCAAGTTAAGCCTATTTCCCAGAAAATAATATAATTGAATAAAATGAAATTATACAATTATATATACTTAATTTAAAAAATATGTTTTTAATTGAAATTTAGGTATACCACTCATGCTATTCTAGCAAAATGAGTCATAGATTCTACATCCTTGATGAACATGGATGCAAAAATCCTCAGCAAAATGAGCAAACCAGATACAAGCACATGCCAGGAAGAACCCACAGTTCTCTCCAGATGCAACATCTATGATCACAACAATTACCAGCATGGCAAGATATGCATAGCCATGCAGTATCACTCACATATGGTTGGCAACTAATAGCCCTCTAACCCAACAAGAGGGAAATCATGCCAGGTACTGGAAACCTAGCCAGTTTCACAGGGTTAGTGAGGACATGAACCTTAGAAAAAATGTTATTTATTTATAAGACAGGCAATACAAGCCAAAATTCAAATATCCCAAGACAATCTGCTTCCTACTTCTGTCCTTCAGGTCCTCAGTATGTGTTCTCCAAAGAAATCATGGTTAGCACTGACTTAAGTATTCCTTTCAGAAACAGAAACAGAGTTGTATAAAGAAGTGTACATGTGTGCATGTACACACAGTACATGTGTGTGTCATGTGATGCTATACACAGTGTTCTAAAATCAATTAGTGATTCATTTGTGAGGGCCCAGTCAATTATGGGTGGTGCCATCCCAGAGCTGGTGGTCCCAAGTTCTATAAAAACAAAAAAGCAGACTGAGCAAGCCAGTAAGCAGCAACACTCCATGGCCTCTGCATCAGCTCCTGCTTCCAGGTTCCTGCCTTATTTGAGTTCCTGTTCTGACTTCCTTTGATGATGAACCATGATATGAAGGTGTAAGCCAAATAAATGCTCTCCCCAAGATGCTTTGGTCCTGGTGTTTCATCACAGCCATAGTAACCCCAACTAAGACAGACAGGAGCATGGGCAAGTACTCAAGAAATATTTGGTGACTGAATGAATAGGTTTCCAGGGGAAAATGTTTTACAAATTGGTTTAAAAATCTTAGGAATTAAACTAGTTTCCATGATAATAGCAACACACACACACACACACACACACACACACACACACACACACACACACAGGCAAACAGAGCAGTAAGCACCCCAGCTGCTAGAGAGCCACACTAGATGTTTTGATATCTTTCCTCTATACATATCTTAATGTACTTGTGATTTACTTTCCCATAATTTTTTTAAACTTGCTTTCTTTTCAGAAAACCATTTTTCCATGTTATGAAAATGTTTATAAGCATTTCTTCTTGAGACAGCATCTCACACAGCTCAGGCTGGCCTGAGATTTGCTATGAGCAGAAAATAAACTTGAACTTCTAATCCTCCAGCCTCCATCTCCCCAGTGCTGAGACTGCAGGCATGTGCCACCACAGTTGGCTTTTATGTGGTGCTGGCTACTGAATCAAGGACTTTGCATTTTAGGCAAGCTCTCCACCAACTGAGCCACCGCTCCAGTTCCTCATAAGTATATTTCAAAATGGTGATTCTGAAATGGAAATGAATTCTTTGAATTATTAGCATACTTTGCTCTTTTGTCTTCTTGAACATGTGGGCTTTATTTTATTTTATTTTTTTACATTGGCTTAACATGAGAATAATGTCCAGAGAAAGACTTGGGTATCTAATACTGCTAATGCTCCTGCAGACAGGACCGTGCTACAAAGGAGGAAGGGATTGCTACATTTCTCTGGCCACTTCCAGCTCTGTATCATATGGTGCATCCAGGATGATCAAGACCACACTGTCTCTCATGGCACAAAGAAACATACTCTGTCCTCTGTGGTCAGGCATGACCGTGCAGTTCAGTGACTGCGGGGTATGTGTATAGCAAATGAAAGCTTTCTTTTTATGTGCACAGGAGGAAAGAGAGAAAAAAGAAAACGAAAGAATTAAATGTGGGTCCAGATTTGCTGTACATTTTGTAAGTTGAGGGCACAAATAGCTCTCTGCAGTCTGCTCCTCCTTCCCAATTCCTCTTTGGCACTCTAAGGAGGAGAAGATTGGACACAATTTGACAGTCTAAGCTAATTAACAGAGAGATGGGTGATCAGATCAGATCTTCCTTTTAAAAAAAAATCTGCCATCACTTTCTAGAACACCACTGTCATTGCACAGGGGTGGGGGGTGTTGAAGCTGAGTTCAAGGCCAGTGAGCTCATGATGGGTTTGCTGTGGAGAAACAAAGGTAATTATGCAGCAAAGTCTAGGGTGAACTTTAAGGCCAGGGGCTGGATGGAGGCTGTGATAACTGCTTAGAGATAATCAGCACCTGGGGACCAAGACCCAGCCTGGTCATCCAAGGACTCATCAGGGCTTAACCAAGCCAAGAGTTGAGGCTGAGCTGAGCTAGGGGCATCTCTATTAGTGGTGCCAGCAAGAGCTGAGTAGCCTGGGTTCTACTCCAGAGACCATAGGAGGAAGCCAATGTCATACTCTAGGGAGCCCCTTCTTTTCTGGTACCAAAGAACACAGAGGATATCCATAAACCACATACCATCCGAATGAGGGAACAGCAGGAGTGAACTTTGGGAAAGATTTAATCCTGCTCTTGAAAGACACTACATAACACCTAAATTGTGGACAGGATACAAATGAATATATAAATCAGACAAGACAATACATTAATTCTACCTGCCCCACTCAGTAGAATAAGACAGAGGAATATGAGCCCAAGCAGTTCCGGGTTTGGAGCACATAGGTGATATAATGTAAATTAAATTTTGTGGTTCCTAGTATTGATAGTATTCCTCTGCAAGAATCATGATGAATTCACTTAGGTACTTCATATTGAAAATCAAGTTATTAGAATTTGATTAGTGCATTATTAGAAGTGTTGCATGAGCATCTTGGTATGCTTATATTAGTAGCCTGCAGTAACCACCAAATAAACAATACCTAAATAAAACCATCACTGTGAATGTGCACTTGCGATCGAAGGAGATCTAAATGTTCATATGCTAAGGCAATGATTTTCCTCTTATCATGGATGAGTCCCTGATGACATGGACTAATGACCTGGAGTGACAAATGAGATCCTTGGTAGAAATAAATAGAACTTTACAATATGGGAGACAGAAACAGGAGGGAAAATGGTCAAGAATATGATTAAAATCCAGAGTCCAACTCAGATAGGTGTCCAAGAGTCAGGCCCAAATGAGGACTGAGATGGATTTTGTGTCTGCTCTGTTACATGTATCCTGGCATTGCCCTAGTCTCTGATAAGGCCTTTCTCCACACAAACACATCAATGATGGTTTTATTTTGCTGGTTTATTGGCTAGGGGTAGTGGAATTAAGGGGAATGGTCAACTTCGGCCATGTTTTGACCAATACTATGAGGAGTAGGTATCACAAAATGGACACAGTTAGATGATGCATCTTTCTTGAGTTAGAAAGAAAGCATTGCAGCATAAGAGGGAGCTTGGATCTGGAGTGGCTGGGAGGGGATTGACACACCTCTCCCAAGTCAGAAGTGGTCCAGAGGCTATGGAAAATTTCTAGTCAGTGGAGTGGGAGATTGAATCAATCTTGTCTAGTTATTAGTTATTAGAGTCTGGGAGACACCAGTTGGCAAGTGGGGATTTATGTATGGATTTGGTAGCATCATATACAAAAAAGGGCTTCCCTGATCTTTAGTGTCCTTCACCAGAGGGTAAATTCATGCTGGCATCAAGATAGCTCATGGGAGAAAATAAAGGAATATAATCTTAGGATCCCACATTATTCATTTTAGGTGGCATAATTTAATAAGCCAATTGGCTCTTCCAAGATGAGTCTAAGCTAATTTGACCCATTCTTGTCTGGAAAGAAACAAGTTCTATGGGTACCTTAAGCCTATTTCTTGGTTCCAGCCTAAAATTGATTTCATGGACACTTTATAGCAGTTGTTTTTCTACTGTTGTGATAAAACACCACAACCAAGACAACCTATAAAAGAAAGCATTTAATCAAGAGCACAGTTTCAGAGGGCTAGAGTTGATGATAGTAGCATGGTGGTAACAAGAACTGAGAGCTCACATCTTGACCTAAAACAGAAGGCAGAGTGGGTACACTGGGAATGGTGCAAATCTTTTGAAATGTCAAAGTCCAACCCTAGTGACACACCTTTTCCAAAAAGGCCATGCCTCCTAGTCCTTCCCAACCATTCAACCAATCTGGGTCCAAGTATACAAACATATGAGCCTAAGGATGATCATTGTCATTCAAACCACCATATACCCCAACCCAGCCAGTTTCCTGAGGTCTCTACCTCAAGTGAGATGCTTCTGTAGGTAAGTTACCCTCTGTCAGGGACTCTCACTCTTTCTGTGCTGTGGTAGCTCTAACTATTCTCTACCCCATGCATTTGAGACCTTCCTAGAGGTGTTGCTTTAGTCTCTTAATGCATCCTGTTCATGGTGGCCTCATGCATTGTCTGCCACCATTTTTCATTTTTCCTCTCCCCTCTGTTCCTCTCATTTTCTTTCTTTTCTTTATTTGCTCTCAGTTTTTCTTGGAAGCTCTTTGCTCACCATCCTCAATACAAGAGGTCAAGCCCACCTGGCTCCTAACTATGTTCCTTATTAACACAGTCAAGCCTTATTGACCACACAGTTCCTTTCAGAGTGAGAATGGCTGACACTACAGTGCATGCATGTTTAGGCAGACTGACTTTCCTCAAGGCATCTTAAAAATGGAAAAAATAGACAAGTCATCACATCACATGATTAACAGCATCTGAACAGGGCTGTCAAAGCTGCCTCAAGGTTGTAAAACAGAGGACATCACAGAGTATCCCACTAAAAGCATTAAGCCTAATTTTTAAAATGACTACGTTTTATAAACTGCTGACAAGCTTGACTAGAATATCGAGCCTGAGTCAATTTCACATTTCTTCACTCTTGCCTTAAGCATCAACTGTACTTGGCAGAGCACACTGGGAGATAAAGACCCTGCCCAGCACTGCCCAGTTCCCTTATACCTGCCAAAAAGTCTAGAGTTGAAAGTAGCCTGATAACCCGGCTGCAAGTAACATGAAGCCTGGTACAACTGCATGACATGAGGCTCTTGGGAGGGTGGTGATAGACCTAGTTGGCAGGCTGCCACTTTCCTAGCAATGGAACATGGGAATAGAAAATATGTAAAGGGAGATGAGGAAGAAAACCACAACCACAAGTCCTCTTTGTTACTTTCTTGTTATTCAGAAGGCAGAGTGGGAAGTGTGGGGCAAAGAGGCAGAGAAAATCCCACCGTATCTGTAGAGCGAGTGTCCATAGGAAGTTTCCCTGGGTGAATACACATTGTTGATGCTTTCAAGGGATGAACTTCTTCCTTCATTCCACCCTTACTTCCTTCTTCCTTCCCTCTCACTCCCTCCCTCTCTTTCCCTCCCTCTTTCCCTCCCTCCCCTCTGTCCCAGTGCCTCCTGCATTTAGTGGTGATGGATAAGACCTTTATAGTCCACTATGCCTTAGCATTTCAGATAATGCCTACTATCTAACAGTACAAACTGTATTGATAAAGACGAGGTTGAACAAGATTTTTTAACATTACAAAAGTGATGAGAAAAAACAGGGCAGATGTTTTCCCATTTCTTCCATTCTCTAGTTAAGGAATCTGTTACCCAGGGGTTTGTTTTCTCAAGTTTAAACAGATAACAAAATCAAAAACTATGATTTCTGAGCTGGAAGCATTTGGTTTTTTTTCTAAGAAGACTTTCATCTCATTGATAAGAATTTGAATCATATATGCTCTTTCCTTACCACAGATGTTTCTGCCTTAAAATGGAATGTATAAATGGGTGGGTTCACTTTCTGTGAATGATACTGGCATGGGACAATTGTATAATGAACACATCAAATGTATTGTAGGGCCAGGCAACTACAAAGACAGAAAAACTAATGTCTTTGTTCATGATTTGCTCAGTCTTTATCTCATTCTTCAGAGAGATGGTTGGGAGGAAAATCTGTGAAATAACTTAATGGGTGTTCTTAGAGACATGTGAGCAAGAAGTCGTGGGAATGCTGAGGCTCCATCATCTCATTGTGCATGGGCATGGGAGAACTGACAAAGAGTATGATATAAGGAGAGGTGTCTACATTTGCACAGAATGGAGTTAAAACACACATAGGGTCTGCAGCATGGGGGTGGAGTAGAGAGGGTAAAGCTGGATGGGCCAGCTTGTATGGTCTTTGTAGACCAAGCTAAGGAATTTGTATTTTATTATTTGGAGAGGACAACTATAGGATTGTAAATAGGTAAGTTGACTTATACAGGAAGTTTCAACAAAATGGGTTTTTGATATAAGCCTTTCGGGGCTAATGTAACTCTCTTGAAGATGAATTACATCTGAAATTCATCAGAAATTGTAGGGGAAGCTGTAGCCACGCCTACTTAGGGGCTGGCTACAGGTGTGTCTGACCATGCTTGCGAGGGCATGGTCAGGGTGACGTAGAGCGAGACTTGAAGGGGACTTCGTTTTCTCTTTCGGTTTCTCTTTTGGGCTTGCGTACAGACTGCTGCCATGCCGGCTGGCTAGGTTGCTCTGTAAGTAAGGCTTTTCCCTATTAAATACCCTTATATTTCCACTTGGCTCTGTATTGGTAATTTCCCACTATAAGAAATAGCTCTGAAGCTTTAGTGTGCACTGGAATTACTGGTGGCGTTTATCGCATACACAGATTGCTAGATACCATCTTGTATTTCTGATTGGCTGGAAACTGTTGGGAGTCTGCCTATCTTCACAGTCCTCAAATGATATCCAAGCTGATCATCTAGGGTCACATTTGAAAAGTGCTTTGGTGCTTTGGTGAAGGATGTGGAAGAAGGGTTTTAACTTATTAACAACACAAAATCAGGATGAGAGTTATTTATTGCCATTTGGGTTACAATAAAAGTTTACCTCCCTGTCTTCTTCTTATCCCTTCTCCTCCTTTTCCTCTCCCTCTTTCATTCTTTTTAAATCTGGACAAAAGGTGGGAGCCGCTGTTCATTCTGAAGGAAAGGAAACGAGTGTGCAGGCTCTAGACTCACTGCTCTGCAATACCAGCTAACTGGCTTGGCTCCTCACTCTCAGAATGTGCGGCCATGTCCCAGGGAGGGTTGGGGCAAACAAGCTCACCTCTTGCAAAACTCCCACTATTCTTATTCCATAAGCACAAACCAGTAGCTTAGCTAGAAATTTCCATAAATTGCAGGATTTTCACTAAAATTCTGTCGTATTGGTACAATTCTGGTAGCAGGAAGTATGGAGCAATCCTAGTCATGACTGGGAGTCATCTAACAGTTAATCAGGTGGCAGCGGAAAGCTGGGAGCTGAGTTATGACAGGACAGAGCCGGCTCCACACACTGCAGGGATCTAAAATTCTCTGACCCCTGCTGTAGGACGTAGAATCCTTTGTCTCCATTATAGGCAGTATCTGAACATGTCAACAATGGTTTCAGATGAGTCTTCCAACATCAGCTCTGACTCACCCTTTCTGACCTTCAGCCTGCACTCTCATTCCAGGGAGTCTGTTTCATGAAATATTCATGGAGAAGATTACTCCAAGGCAACGCGTACAGAATGAATGATGCTGCTTTGATGTGTTAAGCTATGCTCCTTTCTTAAAGATTGCCAGGCAAAAAATAGCCATTAAAAAAAGTATTCTTTGGAAGAATGCTCATTTGATTGGCACTAGTACTGAAATATGCATGGCAGACCTGAGATCGTTCTTCTGGTAAGTAGCAACAAAACGGTGTTTCCTGATAAAGGCCCCAAAAACTCTAACGTAGACTGAATGCTGTGCTTGCAATACAGGGGACGACACCATTGTTCATCTGAATTAGTGCAGCTAGCTAATATGTTATGTGTATGCCTCAGGTTGGTGTGTTTGCACCCCATGTTCTTTAGAGCAGGGGTTTTCAATTGCCTTGCACAGGCACACAGGTAGACTTGAACCCTTCATAGGCATGATACTAAATTTTACTTAGTAGATCAGAATAAGTTTGGCTCCAACCCAATGTAATAACAGAAGCAGGAACCACCATCCAACCCTTCCTACATGCTACACTTCTCTTAGCACTTGACAAACATTAATGCATTTAATCCTCACCAGAAACCTAACAAAATATTCTCTATTGTCTATGACATGTTCAGATAAGAAGACCAGTGCCAAAGAGAGGGACACTTTCCTACAATCCAGGAAGAATAAGTGGTAGCTGTGATTTGTGGATTTGTGCTCTTGCTATAGTGGAAATTGAAATAAACATTCTTACATCTTATGCTTGCTCAGCCACTTCTACTTATCCTCTAGTTCCAGCTTAACATCCCTCCTTTATGCAGGTCTTGGTTCGGTTTTTTATCTAAGGACTCCTCCAAGAAGAATTTGCTGATTTATCTGTGCTCTAGAACCTTCATGTACTCCAGGATAGTAATCCCACTATTGATGTTTGCTGACACACCCACCATTTTGCTAGTTAGTGAAGGCCACTGGCCTATTATTTCTTCATAGGTCTAAAGAGCTAGAGACCATCCATAATTCCTGCTGTTGGGCTGAGACAGTGGATGCCAAGTTATTGTCTAACTCTTCCTTGGAAGATATACAGAGACATGCATTTAACCCAGATAGAGCACTTACAGACCAAAGAAATGATTCCATCCAAACCCAGCTTGGTGAATTATTGGCTTTACTGTGGCTATTTATGAAAGCTTGGGAAAGAAGTTACAAGAACAAGAGTGACTCTTTGGCAGCTACACAACTGACAAGCTCCAACTCAGAATGCATGGAGACTCACACCAGCTGTGTCACTGGAGGTCCCAACTTAATCAATCTTTCACTTCTTAGCTACTGTCCCTTCCCCTCAGCCATGCCTGGACCCCCAGCTGAGGCAGGACTATGTGCAGCTGGAGGAAGTAAGTGGCTGGAGTTTAAGGTGAGGATCTGTTGAGCTTCCACCCTCTTCTATGCCAGTGGTTCTCAACCTTCCTAACTCTTCGACCTTTTAACACAGTTCCTCAGATTGTGGTGACCCCCAACCATAAAATTATTTTCATTGCTACTTCATAACTGTAATTTCACTACTATTATGAATTGTAACATAAATGTCTGATATGCAGATGGTCTTGAGTGACCCCTATACAATGGTCATTAAACCCAGAGGGGTTGCGGCTCACAGGTTGAGAACCACTGTTCTATACTGTCTAATAGGCCTTACCTTCTTGGCTAATCACAGCTGCTTTGAGGTCAAGATGGCAACAGCAGTATCATGCCCACTACAGTGTGTTTGCACACTTGTGAATGAGACAGGAGCTTGGATGGGGAGTAGGAGGAGATTGAGAATGTGTGCAGGCTCACAAGTCTGTGTAAAGGCCAGGGCTGTCTAAGTGGTCTGTTTCGCGTTTCTCTTCTTCTTCTTCTTCTTCTTCTTCTTCTTCTTCTTCTTCTTCTTCTTCTTCTTCTTCTTCTTCTTCTTCTTCTTCTTCTTCTTCGTGTGTGTGTGAAAAAATACTCATTGTCAGCTCCAAGTGCCAAAGCTGACAGCAGGTATTGAGTATTCATTTTTCTCTCTTGAAAGTTTAATTCTTTAGAGTTAAAACTGTAGTTGTAACATTAGAAAGCTCTAATATACTAACCTTGAGCCAACCAAGGTGACAAGGGCTTTTTTAGTGCACATCAAGATAGTGTGGCACGCAGGGCTCTCTCTACTTCCTTTTTAAAATTAGGTTATAATGAATTCAGGAGCTCACCATCTTGGATGACTGAAACATTTCCAAACTGACAAGGTATATGACTTTGGACATGTCTATACAGTCTGTCTATAAAGGACTTGTGGGATACACATGCAGACATGTAAATAATAAATTGGTTTGTGTCTTGAGATGTGCTAACTTAATTTTGTTTGGAGATGTGTGATTCTCTTAGAGGTCTTTTAATAGAATTTATACTTCACATATATAGTTCATAACTAAAAGATGGATATCATCTTTTGTATGTAGCTGCTGTGTCCCGATATGTTGCGATAAAGACACAGACACATAGGCTGTAACCATATACAATTAATCAAAGATTTATTTTATTTTATGTGTATGAGTGTTGTGCCTGCACATATGTAAATGCATTGAGTGTGTGTCCAGTGTTATAGAAGACAGAAGAGATCTCTGGATCACCTAGAATTGGAGTTATAGATGGGTGGTTGCATGTGGTGCTGGGAACCCTTAGAAGAGTGGCAAGCTCTCTTAACTGTTAAACCATATACATTTTAAAAACAGATCTCTTTATAGAAAACACACCACACACACACACACACACACACACACACACACACACACACACACACACACACACACACACACGTTAGGGTTTTGTAACAATCCTGTATAGTCCTTAGAACCTAATGTTAAACAATGAGTTTCAGTTTGCTACTCCAAATCCTTTTCTTCTTAGGCAATACTCTAGAATACATTATTAAAAATAGCATTGGAGCATGCTTTCTTTTTCTCTTAGGTAAATATTTTGTCTGCTCATTATACAAACCATTGATTGTGTGATCCCTGTTCAGAGAGGCAGGGAAGTGTAGCAAACAGGTGGTCAAAGAACAAATGCTGACATTGGAAAGATTGAAATCTGCTTGTCACTGAAGGTTCCGTGACTTCAGGAAATTGTTTTCGTTAGACAAAGGAAATGGAAAAATGGTTGTCAGAGAAGGGTGGGACTTTGTCAGAAGAATGGAAATCAATTCTGGCATTCTAGATGGTAAGGACTGGGCAGAAAGGAGCCGGGATTATCCTGAACCATCAGAATGCCTGGAAGAGTCAGATTCACAGAGACATCCCCCTTCCTGGGTGTTGGAGGCCCTGTATCTTCTGCCAAGCCTGGATGTGCTTAGTATTGTTGCAGCTGTGATTGTCTTGACTTTGGTTTGTGTAGCCCTAGTCCCACACCCTTTTGTGGACTCTGTATCTTAGTGGCTTTGAGTATTGAAAACTACATTTCCCTGCATTTCCACTAGCAGGGCTCTGCTTTAGGTTCAGCAACCGAGGCATCTGTATGAGATTTGGGAGGGAGGAGAGAGGGGGGCTTAGAGGGAGGGAGAGAGAAACACACAGAGAGAAACACACAGAGAGAAACAGAGAGTGTGTGGGAGAGAAACAGAAAGAGAGAGTGTGTGTGGAGAGTTGTGGAATCATTTCTCCACACTGGAAGTTTATAGCTACTTCCAGTATTCTCCTACAAATCACTACTTCTAAGAGATTTTTGAAGTTTCCTAATTTTCTGAAACTTAGCAATAAAACAGATAACAGCTTTTTACTGTTTTCAATGGATTTGTGCATTAAATTTCTGCATATATATTTTCCTATTTAAAATATTCAAGGTGATGTCATTTTTCCTGGCACCAGACCTTCCTGGCAAGCTCTTTTCAGTGTCCCTTGTTATGTTTCCCTAACTACTCAAAGTTGAAGACCTTGAGAATTTGGTCTAATTTTCATGCTACATTGCCTATGTAAACTCATTCAGACCTAAGTGTTTAATTTTCCCAGCAACTCTCCAAATGATATCTCAAGCCCAGACTTCCCTTGGGATATGAATCTACATAGTCAGCTTTACTTAGTTCATCTGCTCTAGCCTTCAAGGGATCATCAAATTAAGTGTAGATGACACTGAATTTAGGATTATCCCTTTATACAGCATCCCGTAACTCCCTACTTCTCCCCCTCCTCCTCTTCCTTGTTGTTCTTGTTCTTCATCCTTCTTCTTGTTTTTCTTGTTCTTGTTCTTCTTCCTTCTTCTTTTCTACTTCTCCTCCTCCCCCTTCTCCTCCTCTTCTTCTTCCTCTTTCTCCTTCTCCTTGTTCTCCTCCTTCCCTCCTTTTCTTCTTCTTCTTGGTTCATATATCTCTCTCAGCCCCCATATGCCACCAGAAACCAATTCTTGCTAAGTCATGAACCTGTCATGAACCAAGTCATGAACCTGACCACTTCTGTCTGTCCCCACTGTCAAACCAACCTTTTCTTCATCAAAGCTCATAAAGGGGCCTCCACCTATCTTCCTAGACCCATGTTCACCTGTTGCCTTTTGTTTTCCACACCAGAGCATCAGTTTTTGACGACTGAAGTCAGGCTGTATCATCGCTTGGTCTAAGTATTGTTTTCTCTAGTACAGCTACCTCTGTACTAGGATAGCTGTGAATCCTTGCCCAGGACTGAGGGGCCCTGGAGAGTCTCTGTCTATTCCTTGGTCATCCCAGAGTCTCGCTGTCACCAGCTGCTGCCTTCATTCTGTTCTTCACCTGGAACACACTGCCTGTGTCTGCCTCCATGGCATCCTGAGCCTGCTTATAGCTAGCTGACTTGGAGAGTCTGAGTCAGAGAACTTCCCATGATTCCTCTTGCTGAGTGCACATCTGCTCTGAGAACTCCCCTCACATCTGCGTGCTGTCATTTGTTGGGAGCAGGAGACTTTTGTTTTTCTGTTTCAAATTATAAACAGCACAAGAGCAGGCCTTTGGCAGTCTCACTCATTACTGTAATATCAGTTTATGGCACAAAGAAGGCATTTAATAATATTTTTCAGTGAATTAACAGTGCCAAATGTTCTTTCTTTCCCATTCCATCTCTCTTTCTCTCCCTCTCTTCCTCTTTCTTCTCTGCTCCCCTTCAATAGCTACTACTATACTTTTCCTTGATTCTACTCCTATTTCCCCACTGGTCAGTCTCTTTTTTTCTCTTCTATCCCAGTGTCTTCTCTAGAATTACTGTGTGTTAGCAGGTTCTCTCCCCCCGGCCCCTGTCTCTCTCTCTCTGTGAGTGTGTGTTTGAATGTGTGGTGTTACTTTTGTGTTTCCCCATAGGGATCGAAACTGTTTTTTAAACCTAGTTGAGGTTGGAAGGGACAGATTTCCAGGTGGGCATAGATAGGTCTCCCAGAAACAAAGCAGCTTCTGTGTCCTGTTAGCATACCTTCACCCAGCAGTGGACACCTCCATCCTGAGACCTGGCCATGAGTCATATCTAAATGATCACTCTAGAGCTGTGGTTCTCAACCTTCCAAATGCTGTGGCTCTTACAGTTCCTCATGTTGTGGTGACCCCCCCAACCATAGAATTGTTCTCGTTGCTACTTCATAACTGTAATTTTTCTATGGTTATGAATCATAATGTAAATATTTGGGGGTAGAGGTTTGCCAAAGAGGTCAAAATAAGGCTAATTTATACCATATCTCATTTATAAAAGAATTGCATAAAACAATATTATAAGATAAACAAGATAGAAATAAATATTTAGTCTCTCTGAAGAGAGAAGAAAGCACATTGAACCAGCCAAAGGATAAAATAATTAGTTAACTGTAAGCTTCTTAACAAGCAGAGCAAGATGGAAAACTACAGAAACAATAATTAACCACATGCGAAAGAAGTGAGCATAGTCAGAGAGGCACTCAGAGTCTTCCTTTTCTTTTTTCCTTAATGTTTCTTAATATATTGTATGTTATATTCAAGTTAATATGTATACTATAAATAGTATATTCAACTAAATTCATAAATATCTCTCCAATATCTACCATAGGCCAAACAAAGACAAACATGATATCATATCTATTTTTACAAAATAATATGAATGGTTTAAAAATTCAAGTAGTATGTCCTGGGCCTTACATGCTTGGTGAGTATTCCCCAACTGAACTCTGTTTCCAACTTCTCACCAGGATGTCCAGCCTAGCCCTGAAGTCACTTGCCTTCTTCTTCTTGCCTCAGGGCACCCTTTTAAACAGGGTGGGATTATAGTCTTGTACCATTGGGCTTGGCACAGAGAAATCTCTTGAAAATATGCATGTCATCATATCAGAACTTTGTTTTTGGCGCTCTCCATTGCTGTGGTCCAAGAATAATCTCTTTCTGTTAAAGAAAGTGACTTTGAGTGGAGTGGGACATGCAGGACTATCATCTGATATTCTGGAGGAGACAAATCTTCCAAAAAGGAAGAGCTTCCTGAGTGCAAGGAGTAAGAGTCCCCAGATGACTATTAAGAACTAAGGGGAATTGGAGGGGAATTTCCTGGGAGAGAATTGTTGATGTGCAGTGGTCTCAGTTCCTCTATGGAGGAGGGGCTGGTGGTTCTCATTTAGCTTGGTGGGAAGAGCTTCAAGGACACCATACCAAAAGGGCTGGCATCTCCTGTAGTCTTTGAGGACACTGAGGCTGATGCTGAACCTGTGGCCGATTAGACTACAGTGGGACCCCAACAGAGTGTGAGAAGTAAGAGGAGGGGCTCAGAAGGCACTTGCACACAACTGTGGAAGAAGTGGGTTTCCAGGAAGGAACTGGAAGTGAGAAAACCAAGGAAGTAAAAAGAGGAGGTGATGTTTCTGAAGGAATCCCTTCCTGTTCACAGAAGAGAGATGCTACTTTAAACACTTGTGAATTCCTGTCCACTTTATACACTAGGAGCTCAAATATCAGAGAAAAAAACCAACAAAGTCAAAGTGGTGACACTCCTAGCAATAGTGGAGAGGGTGCCCAGACTAGCCATTTCCTGTAATCAGATTGGTGACTACCCTAATTGTCATCAGAAGGCCTTCATCCAGTAACTGGTACAGAGATCCACAGCCAAGCACTGGGCTGAGCTCAGTGAATCCAGACATGGGAGGGAGGAAGGATCATATAAGCCAGAGGGGTCAAGGGAACCCACAGAAACAACTAACCTGGTCTCATAGATGCTCAGAGATATTGAACAGACAGCTAAGGAGCCCATAGTGGGACTGATCAAGGCCCTTCACATATGAGTGACAGTTGTATAGCTTGGTCTACTTGTGGGACTCCTAACAGTTGGAGTACAGCCTGTCCCTGATGCTTTGGCTGGCTTTTGGGAACCTATTTCTTCATACTGGGTGGCCTTACCAAGTCTTAATATGAGGATCTTAGTCCTACCTCAACTCGATATGCTATGTGCTTTATTAACACCCATGGAAGGCCTGACCCTTTCTGAACAGAATCAGAAGAGGAGTGAGTGAGTTACAGGGGGTGGGGGCAGAGGGACGATGGGGGAGGAAATGGAAGATGAGGAGGGAGGGGAAATATAGTTGAGATGTAAAATAAATGAATAAATTTAATGAAAAACAAAGTTAAAGTGGTGCCAGTCAATGAAGCCTCCTCTGTCTCCACATTCTCTCCCATGATCCTTTGATCCATATCATTACAGAAAAGCTAGGAGTAGCCTAGTAAATGGGAAGGGGAGGCCGGGAACTAAGGGGGCATGCCTTGTGCAGTTCCCACCACAGGCTTTCCACATCCACCAGTCTTAAGTCAAGAAGGACAGAAACTTGAATTTTGAATGAAACAGGGATATTTGGTTACGGGATTGGATATATATCAATGACTAAAACGTCAATATCTTGCAATAAGGAACAAACTGAGCATTTTGTTACCCAGTAGCAGCTGAAAAACCATCTTATGTTTGAGTCCATAAGAGGGTAGGGAAATTTACATAGCTTTCTGTTGTGTTTGCACGGGCCATGTTGAAAGGAAAACTGTATGTTGTTGCTTCAAGAATCCTTCTACGTGCAGTATGGTCCATGGCGTCAGCAGCCACGTCCTTTCCTGTTGCACGTGACACCACTCCTAGCATTTGCTTCACCCATGTTGCAGTAGATTGGATGATCAGCAAATTCTCATTTCTTTCCCCCTCCCACTGAAGGCAGAGTAAACTTCCCTATCAAGCAACTTATTTTCACCAATGTTGTGTTTACAAGCATGGTGTGCATACTTGCATGGTTCAGTTTGGCTTTTGCCATAGTGTCTCAGTTAGGATTACTATTGTTGTGATGAAACACCATGACCAAAAGAAACTTGGTGAGGAAAGGGTTTATTTGGCTTAGGCTTCCACAGCACTGTTCATCATCAAAGGAAGTCAGGACAGGAACTCAACCTGGAGGCAGGAGCCATGGAAGGGCACTGCTTACTGGCCTGTTCCTCATGGCTTGCTTAGGCTGCTATCTTACAGATCTCAGGACCACTAGCCCAGGGATGGCATCACCCTCAGTGACTCACCACCCCTCCACCTGTCAATCACTCATTAAGAAAATACTCCTACAGGCTTGCCTACAGCCCAATCTTATGGGGATATTTTATTGGCCATCTTCCCTTAGATGACTTTAGCTTGTGTCAAGTTCACATAAAACTATCCAGCACACATGGTGATTTGTTTGAGATTAATGTGTCTCCAAAAGCTAGAGCTTCATCATCCCAGACCCTGGGCAAACACAGGCATAGATGAATTGATTTGTTTTTTTGGTTTTTTTTTTTTTTTGGTTTTTTTTCGAGACAGGGTTTCCCTGTGGCTTTGGAGGCTGTCCTGGAACTAGCTCTTGTAGACCAGGCTAGTCTCGAACTCACAGAGATCCACCTGCCTCTGCCTCCCGAGTGCTGGGATTAAAGGCGTGTGCCACCACCGCCCAGCAGGCATAGATGAATTGAACCAAATCCAATGCACTATGCTATTGGGTCAACCCTGATTGGCATAATAATCTGTAGACTTGAGAACATGACACTAAATGTTATATGGCATTGACTTTGGGGAGGTTTATTATATAGCACTATTGGAGTAATAGGTCACCAATGTAGGCAATGAGTATCATACTGGATTTTCTTGCATTCAGTAATATTCTCTCTCTTCATAGCCATCACCTTCTATGATTATATTCTAGGCTATGCTACTATTAACTACATCACCTTTATATACCATTTTCAATAGATTTACTCCCTGACTATTCTCTTTTAGCTCTCTTGCTCTGTTACTTAGATTCACATACCATGTTTGTGCCCTCTACTGTCTTGGCCTCACCATTTTTCATATTCCAGCCCCTCCACCATTTTCCCACTTCCTTCTAATCCAGCTTGTCTTATGGTCCATCACAATATACTTGCTTCCTTGCAAAATAGCTGGGAGAAACTCAAGCGTCTCCATCTCAACTGAGGAGCTATTGACAACTAACTGATGACTGTTAGGGAGAATCAATCTTATTGAGAGGTGGATTCCTGGTAAGCTGACCATGCTCCAGTGGATGGCTCCATACTCATGCATAAATGGGCAGAGTGAATTGAATGATATAGGGGAATTTTAAAGAAGAGGACAAGGAGTTGAATTCGGAGAAGGGAAGCAGTCGATTGGATCCCAGAGAGCAGAGAGTATATGGAATTTTCAAAGACTAAATAAAAATATTACATGTATATAAAAAGATTAAGGAAGACAAATAATAACAGCTTCTGGCCTCTGCAAACATACATGTGTACACACACACACACACACACACACACACACACACACACACACACACACACACACAATGTGAAAGATTTTATCACATTGTAAAAAGGTATATTTATATAGCTCAAGACTCCCTGAAAATTTGAGGTTAGAGTTAAAAGAAAAGTAAATGTTCGCTTTTCAAAATAAGAGATGGGTAAGATTATCTGTATTAACTCATACTCTGTATGCCTGGAAAACTTTCCCTGGTATCGATAAAGTTAACATACTTATTCCAAGCCATCTCCCCAGCCACATCTATTGTTTTTAAATTTTTAAATTATCACCACTGTATACATATTAACATGTACACAAATAATAACCATAATTGATGAACTTACATGATGATCAAAACCAAGTGAAGACAGACCTCTCTTCCGTCATCTATTCAAAACACCAGGCCAGCGCTGTGTGCCTGTAATCCTGTGCTAGGGAGGCAGAGACAGGATTCCTGGGGCTGGCTGGCAACCGGATCTACCTGAATCAGTGAGCTCCAGGTTCAGTGAGAAACTAACTCTGTTCAAAAGACAAGCTAGAGAACGGTTGAGGAAGACATCATGTGTTGTTCTCTGGCCTCCACAAAAGTGTGCACTCACACACACTATCACACCAGCTCACATACTGGAATGAGCATGTACACACACACTTATTTTGCCCCCTCCCCCCCCGTAATTATCACTAGTAGTGACATATAATGACAGTAAAAGATGGCAGACTACTTGCACACTTTGGGGCAAATGTTGAAGCTCTTGGCCTCATTAGTGTGTAACTGAACAATGGAGAAGGGAATCTTTTCTAAGTAAATGTATTGAGTGTTTCATCATGTAATATGGAGGGTCTCTGTGTTGCTACTTTTCTTGTTTGCCACTTGACAATTTAAGGGAGGAAAGGCTTATGTTGTCCCACAGTTTGAAGGTACAGTCTGTCATGGCGGCAGGAGTGTGAGGCAGCTGGGCACACTGCATCCACAGTCAGGAGGCAGCGGTGAATGTTGGAGCTCATGCCTTTTCTTATCCCCCTTTTACTTATTCTGACACCCTAGCCCATACAGTGGAGGTGTCACCCACATTCAGGGTGGTCTTCCTCGCTCAGCTAAACCTCTGTTGCAGTGCCCTCACAGGCAGACACACTCGGAGTTGTACCTCTGGGTGTTTCTAAATCCAGTCAGGCTGGTGATAAACCAAAAAGTTCCTGAGATTACTATTAGTTTTGTTTAATAGTCCTAGCAAGGTGATCATGTGATGAGTCCATTTATGTTTATGGGCAAGGAAAATGAGGGAATGCCTCTTGTCAGCTATGGACCTAGAAAGATCACCACCATGCTTTTCTTGTCTCTCATTTCTTTATTGTTTTCACCAAGGCAAAGCTCCCTTTGTTGGTTTTTGAGGAGACGGACAGTGGATGACAGTGACTTGCCTTGGCCAGCATCTGCCCCTCTCACCTGGCTTCTGTGTTGAACCTGTTAGCTATTCTACCCATTCTGGTTGCCTTTTGCCTTGGGGTCCATCCCATTCACACCAACATTGCAGTGAATGATAACCAAGGATTACCCAGACCTGACTCACATCATTCTAGAACATGCCATCTATACTGCTGGATACATCTCCGAGTCTGAGGGGCTGCTTAGCACGCTCTTGACCTATCTCTCACTGAGATGAGAGTTCTGATAGCTAGAAATCTTCTCTGGGGAGCCACTACCATCTCCTCAGAGCCCAGGGTACTGGAAGTTTTAGTGTCTTGATAATTTACTAAAAGAACTTAGTGAATATTATGGGCTTCAAAGAGAGGCTTGTTTCCATACCACTACACTGTTGGAGAACTGTATTATCTATAGGCATTGAAAAAGTAAATGACTTCAGAAAAAGTAACTGCTAGAAAAAAAAAGGAAAAAAACCCAAACAAAAATATATTTGATTTTTCTCAATATCTAAATATTTATTTTTCATTCTTTAAAAAACTACATGTAAGTGTGTGTCCCTGCATGTGGGCATATGCATGCGAGTGCAGGTGCCCTTCGGGGTCAGAGATGACAGATTCCTTAAAGCTGAAGTTACAGGCCATTGTGAATATCCCTGAGGTGGGTGCTAGGAACCCAATCCAGGTCCTCTGGAAGAACAGTTAAGTGCTCTTAATCATTGAGCCTTA
Source organism: Cricetulus griseus (assembly GCF_003668045.3). Classification (NCBI taxonomy): domain Eukaryota; kingdom Metazoa; phylum Chordata; class Mammalia; order Rodentia; family Cricetidae; genus Cricetulus; species Cricetulus griseus. The sequence continues at coordinate 47,872,027 of NW_023276806.1, read as the reverse complement.
ATCATCTCCAGCCCCTCTTCTGTGTGCTTAGAGTAAGATTAAGTAGTATGGAAATAATGTAAATAAACAAATATTCACTTTCAAAACTTGAGACCTCAGAAGATTTGAGGACAGCTTTATTGACATATACTTAAAGTACCATACAATCAAGTCACCTAAGGTGTGCGATTTGAGTTTTCTTTAAACTATTCTGCAATCAAATTTCAGACCAGTTTCCACCTTTAAAGAAACCCCAGCATACTAGCAATTACTCCCCATTTTCCTTCTCTTCAGCTGCTGGAGATACTGATGGCCTTTCTGTCTCCATCCATCTTTTATTTTGGATATTTCATAATTCAATGATTCATACATTGTGTGTGTGACTTTTTTTGGCTTGCTTCCTCCTCTCAGTCTTAGAGTTGTGGGAGGCAAGTTACATCTTTATTCTTCCCTGTTCTCTTCTGCTTTCCAAGTTCCCTTCCTGAGCAATGGCTGTCTCTTTATGCTTCTATAACATGCAAGACACTTACTGTTAGTTTGCTTCTTTTGTAAGATACTTATTGGTTATTTGCATCACACTTTCCCTCTCACTACTACAGTGTAGCTCTGAATACTATGCCATTTGTACCTCCAGCCCCACACAAGGCTTATTGGTAAAGGCTCCTGTCACCAGTGTGCACTGACCCCTGGCCCTCATCAGAAGCCTCTGCAGACAGACAAAAGCCCTGAGAGGCTATGCTTAAAGCTCTTCAGGTGCTGAAATGCCAGATGGAGACAGCCAAGCAGAGCATTGGTGGTGTGAGAAAGACATGATAAGCATTCCCAGGGCATTTGGGTTTGCCTTTGCAGGACTCTTATCTCTGGGCAGTGTGACTCACTGGCTGTAACTGACAGCTGGATCAGTTGTGGGTGGGAAAGATAGGCCCAGCCTCCCAGCCTAGGACTAGACAGCCAGGGATTGACAATGTCCAGGGACTGTGAGCACACAGTCCCCAGGGACCTTCTTTATCTTCAGCACTTACTGGCCATTCCTTCTTTGTGAGGCATGAAGCTAAGTTAGTTTATAATGTTGGCCATCAAAAGTCTCCACAGAGGACCAAGACCACTTTCTATTGGGAATGACCTTAGTGCTTGCAGCAGAGGCCAAGGTGGGCGTTGCTGCAATAATAATGCTTTGGCCAAAACCCACTATTTATTTTGGCCATCAATTCTCTGTTTTCAGGGCTTCAGATTTAAATATATAGGGATTTTGGCTAGATAAATCACAGACTTGGCAAGGCTGCTTTGTCTCATTGTCTCCTTTCTTCTGAGATCAGTGGTGATTGGGTGCCACTCAGGGCCATAGACATGCCACTTTATTTTTGTACTTTCCCTTAAATTTTCATATGAATCTAAAAAAAACCCATCTTCACCAATGGGTTATAAATTTTTAAACATAAATGGAGAATATGTTATTTATTATTTATATGCTATGTCATATAACATATTAATTATGCTGTATATTATATATCGTATATGCTGTATCATACATGATCATATCTGTTATATGATACAGCATATACAACATATAATATGGTCATGTTTGTAGCTAGTCTAGACATGTAAAAGGCAGGTATGATAGTAATCACTATGAGCTATGAAGTATAAGTGAAGGTGTTGGTGATCACATGTGATCTGGCAAATAGTAGGTTTTCAGAAGATAATGACATCTCAACTCTACAGACCTGGAGGCTAGGTTGGCATTCATAGACCAGAGGAGGAGCAAGCCTTTCAGGCCATAACAGAAGCATGTTTAAGGATGTTAAGTGGTGAAGCACAAACTGGAATGCCCTCAGGAGACTCACCATCACCTCACACCATCTCCTCTGCAGCACTGGCTTCTCCTTTTAGCCAACTCCTGTTTTCACATGTGGAGGGCAGGACTTGAAGAGACTGGCCATAGCATTTTTCCACTTGCCTGATACTGTAAGCATCTATGTGCTCTAGTTTGATATACTAACATCATATGAAAGGTATTTAATACATAAGAAGCCAATGGCTTTGGGAGAGGTGATACCATCTATGAGCAAGGAGGTCTTAGAAAACTGACTTCTGTGACTCCAGACACAGTCTTTCATACCTTAGTTTCTCCTTTTTTATACCTAAAATTAATACATGATTGGGGGTGGCATTCAAATTTAAAGAAGTCAAGAAATATGCTTCACAAATGGTAGCTTTCAATTTTCCACTTGAGTATACAGTTGTTGAACAAAAATATATTCATATTTGAATATAACTAATTAATTCTGGGAAAATTTAATTGCCTTGTCTTATATTTTAATTTATATAATATTTTGGGCCATTTTATGTTGCTATAATGAAATATCTGAAAGTAGCTAACTTAAGAAGAAAACAGATTTGTTTAGTTCATGGTTTTAGTTGTTAGAAAACCCAGTTAGTTTGGCATCAACATCCAATAGCTGCCTTGGCTGTCACTCAGCATAGTAGTAAAGTAGAAGGGGAAGCCAGTGTGCACAAAGCAAGAGGTCATGTGAGACAGGAGGACCCAGGCTTAGAGTTTTGTAATAATCCACACTTTTTTGTTTTAGGTTTTTTGAGACAGGGTTTCTCTGTAGCTTTGGAGGCTGTCCTTGAACTCACTAAGTAGACCAGGGTGGCCTTGAACTCACAGAGATCCACCTGCCTCTGCCTCCTGAGTGCTGGGATTAAAGGTGTGTGCCACCATGCCCAGCTCAAGAATAGACTAGCTTTAATCTCTTCACAATGGCAATCATGACCCAGTCACCTTCCCACTAGATCCCACTTCTTAGCTGTCTGTCCTATCACCTTTCAACACATCACCCTGGAAAGCAAGCTTTGCATGCAATCATTTAGGGGACAAGACCTATCCAGACCATAGCATGGCACCTGCAGGTATCAGATGGAAACCCGAAGCTCAAAAACTCCCAGATTCTACTAAATAATAGTGTTGCCTCTAAAGAATAAAGGCAAACAAGACCCTCTAAATGAGACCATTGGGGTTGCTGGGCCAGGAAAGGAGGAAATGTCACTTCCTGGGCATCTCCTGTGCTCCTCTAGTCCTTTTCAGTATCTCTTCCACTCTTGCTACAAATTATCCAGGAAGAGGAGGAAGAGCAGGTGCAGTGAGATGGAGCAAGTTCCATGGCTTCCTACACTCTGATACAATGGATATGAGATGCTCAGAGTGCACCTGATGCCAGACCCCAAAGCCACTGTGGCACCGGAGGGTGGAGTTAATTGCTGCCACTGCAGTGAAGGAGGGTCTAAAGATTAAGCTGCTGCACCAAAACGATCAGACAGATGTAGCATAGTGGTTCATAGGATGACTGGGTGTTTTTCCAGGAGATGTGAGCATTTGAATCAGTAAGTCAAGTAGAGGGTCTGCACCCATGTGAGCAGGCATCATCCCATGCGCCGAGCACCCCTACAACAGAAGGCTGGAGGAAAGGTATTTCTCTGCTTTACAGACACCAGGCATTTAGCTTGTGTCCTTGTCCCTGTGTACTCATGACCCTGAGCTTTCAGGATTCCAGACTGAAAGTTGTAGCCCAATGGTTCTTATGCACTGGTCTTGGACTAGGGGTGATATCACTGCCTCTTGCTCTCAGATCAGAGGATTTGGATGAATTACACCAGAGTTCACTGGTTTCATAGCTTCCAGACAGCTATCATGGGACCTTCTGGCCTCCATAGTCACAGGCAGGTTATATGCCAGTAAATCAAATATAAAGTGAAATGTTATAAATGGAAAATACAATCCATACATAATAACCCACTGAACATCAGAATTTGGCTTAGCCAGCCTAACTGTACTCTGAACATTTACACTGGCTTACAGTTGGCAAACTATCTAATAGAAACCTATTTTATGATAATGTGTTGCCTATAAGGGTAATTTATTGAATAGTATGCTGAACCAGAAAACTAGGATGACTCTGTGAGCACACTTTCATCTCACTGTAAGGCTGAAAATGACAAGTTGAACCAGCAAATGCCAAGTACTGTCTGCATATCCTATTAGTTCGGCTTCTCTGGAGATTCCTGTGTGATACAGAAGGATGAAGAACAGTCTGGATTTGCAGTAGGATTTTTCACAGGGCAATTAGGGCCTTTGTCTGACAGGCTGTAGCTGAAGAAAATGATTCCTTCACACCCTGGGACTTTTCAATGTCCGGGTGCTATCTGCAAGAAAAGTTAATAGTCTCTCCTAGGGGTGAGAAGGGAAATGAGAGATGAATTATGTTTCATAAAGTAGATATCTGGATCACAGAATTTGTGAACTGAAAAGGATATTAGAGAGAATCTAATTTAAATGTCCCATTCTGCAAAAACAGCCTTGAGATGAAGAAATAAATTGCCCAATACAGCTTGGCAATGGCAGAAAAAAAAATTAAACCCAGATCTCTCCACTCATAGTCTATGCTGTGTTCTTTTAACGACTTCAAGTTTCAAAAAAATTACTTTTTAGCATTTTTTGACTCATGTTGAGGATAATCTTAGGAGATCATTATAGATTATTTTATTTCTAGGTAAAACTCTTGAAGATTTTCAGTTATCAATCTTAGCCAGGACTACTGGGCCATCTACCATCCAGGCAGCATAAAGAACACGTTGGGGAAAGTGGGCATGGAAATCTTGGCCCCAGCAATGCAACCCATATCCTTGGTGTCTGGACAGTCAGAGGTTGCACAGGGTTAGACATCCCTGCTAGCTTTATAATTGTGGCTGAGCAATGTACCTTCTTTGTGTCTCAGTTTGTGAGGTATAAATAATAAGATCATCCAGACTCTCAAGAGGTGAGTCTTTAGGGTGAAAAGTCTTCAGGCTGCATCGAGAACTCCCCAGAAGAGTACACCTGAAACAGCCGTGGCATTCTAAAGTGGCATTTGGTGCTACCTATAAATGATGTAGCATTTCTGCTGTCTCAGGCCCCAGACCAGCTCCCACATGCCTAAGAAGGACTCTGAAGGGGTACACTTCCAAGTTCAAAGTATCCATTTTCTTCTTGTTAGGAAGCATACCAGACAAGCACATTCAGCCAGGCTGGAAAGGGACCAACAGACACCGCCCTTTCTAATTCTAGCATTGGTAACAGTGTGTCTTGTCGTGCACTGTAAGTAATAAATGCAGCGGAAAATGCTTGCATCTCACCTCCCTGACTTGAGAGTGCCAGAATTTCTACTTGTTTTATTGCTATGTTGTTGCTGCTCCCTGGTACAGTACCTAATGTAATAGAATAAATACTTGTTGACATGAAACTTAGAAATGATATGGGAAGCTAGAAGGTCCTTTTGCATTTTATGTATGTGTGTTATGGCTATGAGACACTAGAAAAAATTATATGTATATGCATTGATTAATAAAATAGCAAGTAAAAGCTTAGAATTTTGAACTTGACGATAAGGCTTCTGAGAAATGTAGAGTTACTCACCCATTCACATTTATCAAGGACAAATTTTTTATCTTTCTCTTCTGTGGATATTTCTGGAAGCACTGTGCATTTTAACATCAGGTTAGTTACCGTCCTCAGTTGTAATTAGGGAATATGATTCAGGCTATGTGTAGGTGGCTGATAAGTCAATAGCTGGCTCATTATGAATGTTCGTTTCACAGGAGCTGTTGACATTTCATGGAAAACTAAAGACCCAGTTTTAGGTGGTATGGATACACGAGCCTTTTAGTTAAAAGAAATATTCCCTTTCTGGAAGGCCTTTAGGTAGTCTGAAACCCTATTGAGAGTTGAATGGCTATATTATTTAATTACAGTTCTAAATACATGTGGGTATGAGATCATGTTTCTACTGAAGGCCCCTTCTGCTGTGGGTCTATTTCTACAATGAGCCATGGTATGTTTGAGGGAGGGTACTTCTGCTTTGAAGGTCTATGCTATTATGGTTTGCTCCATTTCCCAGGTAGCTCTCACTATTTTCTGTAACTGTATATTCCATGCATTTGAGTCAACCATTAGGTTAAGCCATTAAGGTTAGACTCATTCACTTACCTCCAAAAACAATTTTCTGTGTGGTAGAGGTCGGTATGGGAAGATTGTAGCCTCCTCTGGGTGTTGTAATAGCACTGTCTGTGAAGCTAAACTCTGAGGTGAGATACTGTTTAGCAACCTACCAAGGATGCTTGTTACTTCTGGCCCATTAAAAACTAGGGAGAAAAAGAATTTCATAGTTGGGAGAAGAAATGACACACATGGTCCTTTTAACAGGAGACATCATTACCTGACAGGATTGGAGGGGGAGCAACTGTATCTTATTGCAGAGATGCTGAATTCCCCTTAGAAAAATACCGTAAGTTTCTTATGATGCTACCATGAGGAAACAACCTGTCCACCTCCTCTTCCACTCCCTGCAAATACAGTGAGCCAAAGATGCATTTAAAAGATCCTGGCATACAAAAATGATTCAATGCGGTGGGAGAAATCGATTTGGTCTTTGTATGAGATAAACAAAGCAGCCAGCAGCTATTCTTTACTTACAGCACTATTGCTTTCCACCCATCTCGAAAAAGGTTGAACAAAATGTAGCTATATTCATCTCTCTCCGCTGGACTCTAAGGTAAACTGTTCTGAATTTCGTTGGAGATAACTAAGCCAGAAAAACCAGCCAATTTCCTTCACCTGTTGGGATCTGTGCCTGTCCTGTTCAACAGGCTTTCATAGGTAGTTCATAAGGCCATTTAGAAATTACTTCGTTGTGGTCCTCCAGTCAACACATTCCACACTCAGTGGGGCCCAGAGAACAGCGTTGGTTCTGCAGCCTCATGGAGTCAGGTTTGTGAGACCAGAGCAGAGTGTATGCTTACTTTGTGGACTCCTGGATTGACTCCCTCTTTCCTTGAGCTCTGTTGGATAACTTGGCTGCACAAGAAAGCTTGCTGCATTGTTTAGGTGTAAATAATTCTCCATCCCTTCTGATTACAAAGCTCTCTTTAAAGCTTGCATTCTGTATCTGTCCAAGAACTGCTTCAATGTCAAGGATTTTGTTTTCCTTATCTAGTAATGGCTCCCTCATTCAAGTAGCTGCAGATGCAGACCTAGCCCAATGCAGACCTAATTTCCCAAGAAATGGTGCATTGGGAGCTCCCAGTTCAGGTGGCCTTTGCTCTAGTGTCAGGTGGCTCTTCCGTGTTGGTATGGTTTCATTTTACTTCCTTAGGCTCTAGAACTCTCAGCTGTAGCCAGCATGGTTAGTTGCTTCTCCTTGGCTTGTCCTTGGTCCACTAGACTTATATAGGATGCTCAGAGGGAAGCTTGCTCGATCCCTGTGGAGCTAGGGATAGTGGATTTGTTTTCCATCCCGCTCTGTACCTTTGCACACAAGTGTTGAATTTTTTAAGTTATTTAATAAATTAACAAGAAAGTTTCATTTCATTACAAAGTTTACATTGATTTAATTCATTTTCCCCCTTATGGGCAGTAAGATAATTACTTTTGGTCTTCTATGCATACATTAATATGAATGGTCTATAGTATAAACATGGCTTAATACAATGGGGGACACTGTGGTTTCAGCAAATATGATTTCATTAAATCATATTTGGTTTCATTAAAATGATTTTTAATAACTAGATTATATAAATGCTAGTTAGTCAATTTCTAGAGGTTATAATTTATACTTCCAATATATTCTTATCAGTCTTTATTATTTCTAGATACAAAATTTGGCTGGCATTTCAGGCTATTTGTTTATGATAAACGGGTTTAGAGTTAATGGGTCAAAGGGCACAAGCATTTTAAAGATTATTCATATTATGTCCCCAAATGGCTTTTGAATAAATTTTTTATATTTCCATTAGCACCAAATGTGATTTCTTATTTCATTATACTTTTTTTTCAAAATTACCATTGTTTTGGTAACTTAGTATGTTGAGAGAATATCATATTAGTGTTTAAATTTTTTACTTCCTTATTACCTTGCAAGGTTTTCTTTTGGAAGGAGGTGATGGATAATAAACCAGGGCTTCCAATATGCCAATAATGTGATTTTCTGCCAGCCAAGTTCCAAGCAAGATTATTATTTTTCTAAGTTTGTATGTACTTGTGAATTCTCTCTCTCTCCCCACCCCTGCCCCCACATGCATGCGCGCTCGCGAGTGTGTGTGTGCCTGTGTGTGTGTGTTCCTATGTGTGTATGTGTGTGCGTTCCTGTGTGTGTGTGTGTGTGTGTGTGTGTGTGTTCCTGTGTGTGTGTTCCTATGTGTGTATGTATGTATGAGTACACATGCACACAGGTGCCCAGTTGCCCTACCTAGTGACATTTACCTTAATTCTGAGGATCTAAACTCCTGTTCTCACACCTGCACAGCAAATGCTTTTCCTCATGGAAAATCTTCCCTGCCTCAAGATTAATTGTAAAAATTTATTTAGATACAAGGTATTAATTTACATGTTAAGATATATATTTTAAAAAAAGCAGAAGTGCAAATTAAAATAACAAATTTAAAGTGTATTCAACAGGTATTTTAATTTTTGTAAATTGCATGAATAGTCACATCCTTTGTTTAATTGTATTATTTGCCATTGTTGTATGGTGACTTTTTAAATTTTTTTTCAGTTTGAATTGAGTGTGTAATATTTTAAGGATATTCCCCTGGACTGATGAAATGCCTCACTCAACGAGTAAAGGCACTTGTAGCCAAACATGACAACATGAGTTTGAGCCTCATAAACTACCGGGTGGAAGGAGGGTAATGACTTTGCAATTTGTCCTCTGATTGCCACATGTAGGTACATTTGAACACATACACACACACACACACACACACACACACACACACACACACACACACACACTGTTTTCTCATTACTAGGCATTTTTGCTGTCTAATTTCCTTTCTTTGTTTGTTTCTTTTCTTTCTTTCTTTCTTTTTTTTTTTTTTTTTTTTTTTGGTTTTTTGAGATAGGGTTTCTCTGTGTAGCTTTGGATCCTATCCTTATTTTTCTCTTTTTTTAGTTTGCTGTATGCATTACTCTATGTCACAATCATCTGACATGGGTGACATTTTGAATTTGTCATTTTTCTTTTATTGCTTTTGTACCTTGATAGTCCTTGTTCAGATATAAGATATGAATTGATTTAAATTTCTAGTTATGTAATATACTTGCATTCAATTATTGATAATGATAAACCTTAAGTTGATTTCCACTGTAGAAAAATATGCTAGCCAACTAGCCAACTTTTCAAAAAACCTACACAACTATAATTTTTCTGAAACTGATGTTAATTTATCATAGGAAATATCTGATATATTTGGATGCTTCTATTGTTTTCCTTTTCATGGTGCTGAGGCCCTTCTGCATGACAGTCAAGTAGTCCATCACCGAGCTACATCTGTTTTTTTCTGAACTATCTATTCTAGTTCATCAATTCATCTATCTCCATGTATGTCATGGTATAGCATTTTAATTTTTATGGCTTTACAGTAATTTTGTTATGGAAAATGAGCATATACAAACACAGTTCTGCAATCCCATCTACTTATCTCTCAGCCTCTATAACTGTCAATTCATGTGCAATCTTGTTTCATATCTGCTCTTCCAAGCATTTCCCTTCTCCAGTAGATTTTTAAGCAAGTCTCAGCCATCATAACGTTTCATCTATAAATGTTTCAGTATGTTCATCTGAAAGACAATTTTAAGAGAAATAGTCACAATGCTTTTCCCCTACATCTACAAATCTACCAACCTATAATGATGTGTTCAAGTATGTGTGTGCACATGTGTGTGGGTGTGTGAATTGCTAAAGACCAAATCCTGGGACTTGCACTTAGTAGACAAGCACTCTACCAATGAGCTACATTCCTGTCCCTAAAACAACTTCTTAACAACACGAGATAAGCATCCATTATAATACCCATGTTTCTTACTTTAAACTCCCCATTTAAATCAGAATCCCAGTAATGTTTGCACATTACTCTTAAATAGTTTTTTTCTCAAATTTATTGCTAATAAATTTGCTTCACTTATATTGTAAAGTTTCCCACACATATACACCTTGATTTCTCACTAGGCTTGTTTTCTTCCTGTAGACTTTGAAAATAATTTCTACCACGAAGTTGGTATGAAAATTAAAGACAAAAAGTATGCTTATCCTGTGGTGTAATCATACTGTGTTAGTGATTGATAAATGTAATTTATACATGCATTGTAATTACTGACCTGCTCTTGAGGCTGTTGGAAAACAAAGTAAAAACTGTCTTATTAGTTTGTCACTATTGATTAAGACTTATGAACTTTTTTCTTGGATTTATATGGGGTTCATACTTTTTGGCTCATTTTTGTTCAAAGTTTTTAAAGAAATGATTAGTTTCATTAAAGTTCTTAAAAATTCTAGTGTGTCATTTTTTTGCATTACATTTACTTGTGGCCTCTTTAAAATGCCTTTAAATCTGTCATTAAATCCATACAGTTTTATTTATTCTTTTTTTAGTTTTTAAATTTTTTTGGGGAATACTTCTTTATTTTTAAATTTGAGATGGTAATTTTATACATGTATATAGTGTATTTTTTACTATTCTAATCACCCTCTCTTATCTCCCTCCCATTCCTACCAATCCCCCTCATCTCAACCAGTCTTTTCCCCAGATTCATAACTTTCATTTTTGTTTATTAACCTGTTTAGTTTAACCAGGGCCATGTGGTGTGTGTGACTCCTGGATTGGAAGTATGTATCAGAGGCTGGTAGGGTCATCAGTGGTTTCACAACTGAAGGCAATGACACTCCACACCTTTGCCCTAAATCTGTCATAGCAGATGGTGTGGCAGAGAGGTAGGGCTCCTCCATTCACATCTGACCACTGATGGGCTTTCTGTTGTGCAGATCCAGTGCTAGCATCCGCAACTGAATGGGTCTGTGATTGGATGACTGTGTCTTACCCAGAAGATGCTATTTCTCAGCCCTTCTCTCTATTTTCTCTATTAAAGAGGTTGGTATAAGTGACTTGTTTAGTGCTAAGCACATCTATACCCTTTGTTCTTATCACCTTGTCCATCCATGAATCTCTGTCTTCACCAATTCACTGGATATCCAGTGTGCTCTAATTAAGTCAGAGAGTAGCATTTATCTATGACTATAAGCATAAAGACTTAGAAGACAGCTTGACATTTTACATTTATTATTCTGGAGCCTTCTGGGCAACATGACTATTTCTTAAAACAACTATATATGATGAAAATCATGAATAATAAATTGGGTCACTAATGTTCTTTGTAAAATAAGTGTGTGCATATGAATGTGAAGAGGTCCTTTCCGCTCACATCTAGTTTTTAAAAACGTGTTAAGTTTGGTAAATTATCAAGTTTATTGTAGTGGTTTGAAAAAAAAGTGACCCCCAAAGGGAGTGGCACTATTAGGTGTGGCCCTGTTGGAGAAAGTGTGTCACTGTAGAGGCAGGTTTTGAGGTCTCATATATGCTCAAGCTATGCCCAGTATCTCAGACCACTTTCTGTTGCCAGCATATCAAGTTGTAAAACTCTCGTTCCGTCTCCAGCCTCATGTCTGCCTGCATGCTGCTTTGCTTCCTGCCATGATGATAATGGACTAAACCTCTGAACTGTGAGTGAGCCACCCCAGTTAAATGTTTTCCTTTATAAGAGCTGCCCTGGTCATGGTGCCTCCCCACTGCAATAGAAGTCCTAACTAATTACTGTATCAATAGCCTAAATCATTTCAACAGAGATAGCTAGGAGTGCATTATGGGTATAGGGAATGGTAATGGGGATAGACTACAAACCAGTGTGCTTGGGTGATTGCAGTCACTTGCTTGGTTGGTTACCACCAACTCTAAATAGATGGAGCTGGTGGATTGTGTTGCATAACTGTAACTACTTCTGTCCTTAGGGTCCTGAAATATTGTAATGGCAAATACATGCCAGGGATGTTATCTATAATCCCACACTGGGCCAACTTATCCAGACAGTGGAAAATGAATTGCAGATGCTCTTTTCTGCTGAGTATGATTTAGGATAATATCTCTGCCTATACTTACATTTTTCCTTCAAGAATTTGGCAGAGGAGCTGGCATCAGATGCTAATTGTGTACTTCTATGTGGTCGAGGCCATACATCAACAGAGTTACAAAATGATGTGAAGAATAGGGGGTTTGTAAGTATTTGTCTTCCTGGTTCTCTTTGCTGATCAATAAAACTATTTTGATTGTTTGCATTGGATGGTTATATGCACCATTGCTTTGAAAACATACTAGCATCTTTTTTGTCCTTTTACTTTAATTTTTGGATCAGTTTAATGTGTAGGGAAAATATTTCATCCCTGTTGTTGGACATTTCCTTCCTCACACCCTGCTGTATCAGGAACAAAGTTCACATTTTCATACTTCCAATTTTACTTACCAAATTCTCAGCTGATGCAAAGCTTTGGTCACCCAAACACAAGTATAATTGGGAGGACAGTGGAGATTTTGGAAGAATTAGTAATATTAAAATGCCTCTGCATCGTTTGGATGACATGAAGCTTCATGATACACTTTATGTGCTTAGCTCTTCTTAGTTTATTTCTAGCTACCTGCTTTTTGAGAAAAGAAAGCAAGAGCAGTGACAGTGTGGGGGGGCAGGTATAAACCTGTAGGAGTGAGGATATGGATTAGAGTAAGACAATGGGAGAAAATATTTGAAATTCTGGAGTCAAAGCATCTTGCCAATACTTGTACTCAAATGTTAAAGCCATTTCTGGAAGCTGATTGTTATCCTATTTCTATTCACAGTCAGAATTCAAAGAGAGATTATTATGCATACCATTTTCCTAAGTATCTGGCTCTTAAATCCAGAGCACTGGATGTTTTAGGGCAGGGCTAGTTTTCTGTAAATTGCTAAGTTGACACCATTTCTGACCTAAGCTCAACCTGCACTCTGTTTTTGCAGCCCCTTACCAGGAACTGTTGTTGATATTTGCTTTTGCCATGGATATATAAAAACTTAGAGCCTCAGATCCCTTCACATTTATATCAAGTTTCACTATTCAATAAAACAGCCTCTAGCCACATGTGATTATTTAAATTAATTAAAATTTGTTTCTGTTACATAACTAGTCATTTTTCAAGTGCTCAAAAGTCACATCAGAGAGTAAAGATGCAGATCTTTCATTTCTCTTGGGTTAGCTGCTAGCTGCATAGGAGGAACTCACTAGGTGTTCTTGTTCCCTTCTGCATCATCTTTCTTTAGCGTACAGTTCATAAGGATGAGCAGGATGACTGTCTGGAATGAACTTCATATTAACTGATGAGACATATTTCCCTTTCTCCAAGGTCACAAGTTCTTCATCAACAACCCTGCGTTGATGTAATGCATCTACTGTTATTCCCTGCTGAAAGGTTTGGGGTTCTGGATAAGGACAGGGAGCTCTCACACTGTATGCAAAGTTGGTAAAGGAAATGCAGGGGAGATGGGGCTTCTTGGGAACTCCTCAAATTAGAGTCACTGTTGTTCCTCTAGATTCGCAAATGATCCAGAAAAAAATGGAGTTCATTGCTCTGCATCTGTGGACTACATATGTCTTCTTCTTTTTTTTCCCCTAGGACTGATCTGTTTGTGAGCCTCCCTACTCATTGTAAGAGGAGACAAAAACAGTTAACATATAATCCATGGTGGTTTTCAAGTATTGAAAACTTGAAGCTTCAAGCTTGAAGCAGTCCTTTTCTTTCTTTCTTTCTTTCTTTCTTTCTTTCTTTCTTTCTTTCTTTCTTTTTTTTTTTAGTTCAAATTAGGAACAAGCTTGCTTCACATGTCAATCCCTACTACCTCTCCCTCCCCTCCCCCACCCCCACCAGTCCTTCACTCTATTCCCCCTCCATTCCCCAGGGAGGGTAAGGTCCTCCATGGGGGCTTCCTAAGTCCACCACATCATCCTGGGCAGGGCCTAGGCCTTTCCCCATGTGTCCAAGCCAAGAGAGCATCCCTTCACATGGGATGGGCTCTCAAAGTCCCTTCTTACACCAGGGAAAAATACTGATCCACTAACAGGGCCCCCATAGAATGCCGAGGTCTCCTTATTCACGTCCATGTTCAGGGGTCTGGATCAGTCCCATGCTGGCCTCCCAGACAGCAGTCTGGATCAATGTGCTCCCCCTTATTCAGGCCAGCTATTTCTGTGGGTTTCACCAGCCTGGTTCTGACCCCTTTTATCTTCATTCTTCCCTCTCTGCAGCTGGGTTCCAGAGTTGAGTTCAGTGTATAGCTGTGGGTGTCTGCCTCTGCTTTCATCAGTCACTGGATGAGGGCTCTAGGATGGCATATAAAATAGTCATCAGTCTCATTATAGAGGAAGGGCATTTAGGGTAGCCTCTCCACCATTGCATAGATTGTCAGTTGGTGTCATCCTTGTAGATCTCTGGAAATCTCCCTAGTGCCAGATCTCTTCTCAGGCCTATAATGGCTCCCTCTGTTATGGTATCTCTCATCCTGCTCTCCTCTATTCTTCCCCCGAGTCAACCTTTCTGCTACTCCATTTCCTCCTCTCCCTTTCTCTTCTCCTTCTCTTATTCTGCCAGCTCCTTCTCCCCTACCCTCATGCTCCCAATTATCTCATGAGATTCGGCCCCTTCCCATTCTCTGGGGTCCATGCATTTTTCTCTTAGAGTCCTTCTTGTTTCCTAGTTCCTTTGGTAATGAGGATTGTAGGCTGGTAGTCCTTTGCTCTATGTCTAAAATTCATATATGAGTGAGTACATACCATGTTTGTCTTTTTGTGACTGGGTTACCTCACTCAGGATGGTTTCTTCTAGTTCCATCCATTTGCCTGTGAATTTCAAGATTCCATTGCTTTTTTCTGCTGAGTAGTACTCCATTGTATAAATGTACCACATTTTCTCAATCCATTCTTCAGTTGAGGGGCATCTAGGTTGCTTCCAGGTTCTTGCTATTACAAACAATGCTGCTATGAACATGGTTGAACATATGTCCTTGTTGTATGAACATGCACTATTTGGGTATATACCCAAGAGAGGAGTGACTGGATCTTGAGGTAGACTGATTCCCATTTTTCTGAGAAATGGCCATACTGATTTCCAAAGTGGTCTTACAAGTTTGCACTTGCACCAACAATGGAGGAGTGTTCCTTTTTCTCCACATTCTCTCCAGCGTAGACTATCATTGGTGTTTTTCGATTTTAGCCATTCTGGCCAGTGTAAGATGGTATCTCACAGTTGTTTTGAGTTGCATTTCTCTGATGGCTAAGGATTTTGAGCACGTTCTTAAGTGTCTTTCAGCCATTTTATATTCCTCTATTGAATATCCTCTATTTAGTTCTGCACTGCACTTTTTAATTTCATTGATTGGTGTTTTGGTGGCTAGCTTCTTGAGTTCATTGTATATTTTGGAAATCAGCCCTCTGTCAGATGTAGGATTGGTGAAGATCTTTTCCCAGTCTGTGGGCTGTCGTTTTGTCTTGTTGACTGCGTCCTTTGCCTTACAGAAGCTTCTCAGTTACAGGAGGTCCCATTTATTAATTGTAGATATCAATGTCTATGCTACAGAAGCAATCTCCTGTACCAATTCGTTCGAGGGTATCTCCCACTTTCTCTTCTGGAAGGTTCAGTGTGGCTGGGTTTATGTTGAAATTTTTGATCCATTTGGACTTAAGTTTTGTGCATGGTGACAGATATGGGTCTCTCTGCAGTCTTGTACATGTCTGAAACCAGTTGTGCCAGCACCATTTGTTGAAGACACTTTCTTTTATCCATTGTATAGATTTAGCTTCTTTGGCAAAAATGTCAAAAATCAGGTGTTTGTAGGTGCACGGGTTAATATCAACTCGATTCCATTGGTCTACCTGTCTATTTTGTGCCAATATCAAACTGTTTTCAGGACTATGGCTCTGTAATATATCTTGAAGTCAGGGATGGCAATGCCTCCAGAAGTTCCTTTATTGTACAGGGTTGTTTTGGCTATCCTGGTTTTTTTTGTTTTTCCATATAAATTTGAGAATTATTCTTCAAGGTTTGTGAAGAACTTCATTGAATCTGTAGATTGCTTTTGGCAAGATTGCCATTTTTACTATGTTGATGCTACCTATCCAAGAGCATGGGAGATGTTTTCATTTTCTGGTATCTTCTTTAATTTCTTTTGTTAAAGACTCAAAATTCTTATGATACAGGTCTTTCACTTTTTTGGTTAGTGTTACCCCAAGATATTTTATGTTGTTTGTGGATATTGTGAAGGGCGATGTTTCTCTGATTTCTTTCTCATTGTGTTGATCATCCATATATAGAAGGGCTACTGATTTTTTTGAGTTAATTTTGTATCCTGCCATTTTGCTGAAGGTGTTTATCAGCTGTAGGAGTTCCCTGGTGGAGTTTTTTGGGTCACTCATGTAGACTATCATATCATCTGCAAATAGTGGAAGTTTGACTTCTTTTCCAATTTGTATCCCCTTGATCTCCTTTTCTTGTCTTATTGCTCTAGCTAGAACTTCAAGAGCAATATTGAAGAGATATGGAGAGAGTGCACAGCCTTGTCTTGTTCCTGATTTTAGAGGAATCGCTATGACTTTCTCTCCATTTAGTTTGATGTTGGCTATTTGTTTGGTGTATATAGTCTATTTAAAGTGCTTATCTGATCTTGGTTTAATTTTGGTAAGTGATATCTATCCAGAAAAATGTCCATTTCCTTTAGATTTTTGAATTTTGTGGAGTATAGGTTTTCATAGTATGACCTGATGATTCTCTGGATTTCCTCAGTGTCTGTTGTTATACCCGCCTTTTCATTTCTGATTTTGTTAATTTGGGTGTTCTCTCTGACTTTTGGTTAGTTTGGCTAGAGTTTTATCTATCTTGTTGATCTCAAAGAACCAACTATTTGTTTCATTGATTCTTTGTAATGTTTTCCTAGTTTCTACTTTATTGATTTCAGCCCTCAGTTTTATTATTTCCTGGCATCTACTCCTCCAGGGAGAGTTTGCTTCCTTTTGTTCTAAAGCTTTCAGTTCTTCTGTCAATTCTCTAGTGTGACTATTTCCAGTTTCTTCATGTGGGCACTTAGTGCTATGAACTTTCCTCTTAGCACTGCTTTCAAAGTGTTCCATAAGTTTGGGTATGTTGTGTCTTCATTCTCATTAAATTCTAGAAAGTCTTTAATTTCTTTTTTTTTATTTCTTGGTCAACCCAGGAACAGTGCAATTGGGTGTTATTCAGTTTCTATGAGTTTGTAGGTTTTCTGCAATTTGTGCTGCTGTTGAATTCTAACTTTAAAGCATGATGGTCTGATAAGATACAGGGGGTTATTGCAATTTTTGTATCTGTGGAGGTTTGCTATGTTGCCAAGTATGTGGTCAGTTTTAGAGAACGTTCTATGTGGTGCTAAGAAGGTATATTCTTTTGTGTTTGCATGGAATATTCTATAGATATCTGTTAATCCCAATTGGGTCATAACTTCTGTTAGATCCTTTATTTCTTTGTTAAGTTTTTGTCTGGTGGTCCTGTCTAGTGTGTAAGGGGGAGTGTTGAAGTCTCCTACTGTAAGTGTGTGCAGTTTTATGTGTCATTTGAGCTTTAGTAATGTTTCTTTTACAAATGTGTTTGCCTTTGTATTTGGGCCTTAGATGTTCATGATTGAGACTTCATCTTGATGGACCTTTCCTGTGATGAGTATGAAATGTCCTTCTTCATCCCTTTTGATTGATTTTAGTTTGAAGGCTTTTTTGTTAGATATTAGGATTGCTACACCAGCTTGTTTCTTGGATCCATTTGATTAGAAAATCTCTTCCCAACCCTTTACTCTGAGGTAATGCTTGTCTTTGAATTTGAGCTGTGTTTCTTGTATGCAACAGAAGGATGGGTTCTGTCTTCATATCCATTCTGTTAGCCTGTATCTTTATATAGGCAGGTTAAGACCATTGAAATTGAGGGATATTATTGTCCATTGATTGTTGGTTCTTGTATTTTTTTGGATTTGTTGTTGTTGGTGTCATTGTGTGTGGATTTCGCCCTCCTTTTTCTTTTCGCATTTGGTAAAGTTGGATTATCTATTGCCTATGTTTTTATGAGTGTAGTTTTCTTTGTTGGGTTGGAGTTTTCCTTCCAGAACTTTCTGTAGGGCTGGATTTGTGGATATGTATTGCTTAAATCTGGTTTTGTCATGGAATATCTTGTTTTCTCCATCTATAGTGATTGAAAGCTTTGCTGGGTACAGTAGTCTGGGATGGCATCCATGTTCCCTTAGTGTTTGTAGGGCATCTATCCTGGACCTCTGGCTTTCAAAGTTTCCATTGAGAAGTCGGGTGTGATTCTGATAGGTCTGCCTTTATATGTTACTTGTCCTTTTTCCTTTTCTGCTCTTAATATTTTTTCTTTATTCTGTAAGTTTGGTGTTTTGATTATTATGTGTCGGGGGGACTTTCTTTTCTATTTGGTGTTCTGTAAGGTTCTTGTACTTTCATAGGCATATCCTTCTGTAGGTTGGGGAAGTTTTTTTCTATGATCTTGTTGAATATGTTTTCTATACCTTTGGGCTGTATTTCTTCACCTTCTTCTATACCTATTATTCTTAGGTTCAGCCTTTTCACGGTGTCGCATATTTCCTGGATAGTTTGTATTAGGGATTTGTTGTATTTGAGTTTTTCTTTGGTCAATGACTGTATATCTTCTAGTGAGTCTTCAACAACTCAGATTCTCTTCCATCTCTTATATTTTATTGGTTATACACACATCCTTAGTTCCTAATCCTTTATCCAGCATTTCTATTTTTTTTTTTTTTTGATTTTTTGAGACCGGGTTTCTCTGTGTAGCTTTGGAGCCTATCCTAGCACTTGCTCTGGAGACCAGGATGGCCTCAAACTCACAGAGATCCGCCTGCCTCTGCCTCCCCAGTGCTGGGATTAAAGGTGTGTGCCACCAATGCCTAGCTCCCTTTATCCAGTCTTTCTATTTCCAGCATTGTCTCATTCTGTGTTTTCTTTATTGTTTCTATTTCAGCTTTCATGCCTTTAACTGTTTCGATTGCTTCCTTCATTTGGTTGTTTTTTCTTGGCTTTCTTTAGATTCTTTAAGAGAATTACTTATTTCTTGAAAGTTTTTGTTTGTTTGTTTTTTTCTATTTCTTTAAGAGATTTTCTTGTTTTCTCTTTAAGGGTCTCGAACGTCTTCATAAAGTAGATTTTTAGTCTGTCTCTTCTTCTTTCTCTGTGTTGTGCCTTTCAGATCTTGCTGGTGTGGAGTCCCTACATTCTGGTGGTGTCATATTGGTCTTTCTGTTGTTGAGTGTGTTCTTATTCTGTCTTCTTCCCATTTCTTATTCCAGTGGGCGCAGGTGCAGTCTCTCTATCTCCTCTTGTCACCCGGTGGTGTATTGGGACAAGACTTCAATGTCTGCAGCTCCGGATGGTCTTGCCTCTCCTGGTAGTCTCCTCACTCAGCAGAGGTCAGGGTGGAGGAGGAACTGAGAGTGAGGTGTTTCCAGACTCAGGGAAATCCTCCCTATCTGGGTGGGTCCACTCTATGCCAGGCATAGGCCCAGAGAGATGGGGGGGTAATAGTGAGAGTTGGGCAGGAGTCAGGCAGGAGCAGAGGCCACACTCACCTCAGCAGAAGTCCGGGTGTGTGTGTGTGTGGGAAGCTTGAAGCCGTCCTTTAAGCAGCTCTTTAGGTGATTTTTATCCTTTATGATGGGTAGTTGTCCATCATTGCTATTGTCACTGTTGTGTTCTCCTAAAGGTCACATCAGTAAAACATGGGTGTTTTATGTAAATGCTGGCAGAGAGGGTGACTGGTATGTACTGGGTTTGACTATTAGGGCTCTGTCTTAGCCTCTGGGACAGTTGCTTGAGGTGGATGATCTCCCAGGCATTCCTGTTCTCCCTGGCAGTGCCCCATAGTCAATTCTTGCTGACCTTATGCTATCCACTACTGAGCCCCTCCTCCTCCTCCTGAGTTTCTTTCCCATCCTCCATCTGCCTCCTGGCTTAGGGGGTTCATTTTGAATACAGATCATTGTAAATGAACAAAACTTCTCCTTGGGTTAGGATGAGAAATTTCTAAAATCAGCTCTCCCCTCCACTCCAAATATGTAAAGAAAAGGTCAAACTTAGAATCTGGAGCTCTCTGACTTATATAAGAGTCTATGCACATCAGTTGATAAAATCTGTTGATTATAGTTTGAGTGAACAGCCTCCCATTCCTATGATGATGTGTGTGGATTAAGTCTGCAATATCTATTACAAGTTTTATTTTCATGTGATGGGGAAAGTTCCTTTTGTGTATATGTTTGTCTTATTGGTTGATAACTAGAGCACTGTTGGCCAATAGGGAAGCAAGATAAGTGGGGCTAGGAGTGGAGGAGGATTCTGGGAAATGTAATAAAGAGGAGAGTCTCCATGTGATCCCAGGGAAGAGAGGATGCATGCTGCTGGTGTCCTAGATAAGTCTTTATAAAATATATAGATTAATGGCTATGCTTGATACTTAAGACAGAGCTAGCAAATAAGAAATCCTAGTCATTGGCCAGTAACATTGCAACTAATATTAATCTCTGTGTGTTATTTGGGGGCCCTAACATGGCGGCAGAACTCAGGCAGGTAGCGGAAAGAGTTATCGTTACATTCATGCTTTGTCATAGAAGGTTTTAGTTTTTAGTTGTAAGCTGTTGATCATCTCAGGAAGCCTCTGATTTCTCTAGAAGGTTACAGTTTCCTCAGATTTAGCTTTCCAGAGTGTCTGGTCTCTTCATGGGGCTCTTGTTCCTTCTGCTCTGGTGGGCAAAGAACAATGCAGAAATTATAAAGCATTACATTTGCCATTATAGGAGAATTAAACTAGACTGTCTTTAAAACTTTAAAGTGTGTGAGGACCAGGCATGGTGATATCTATCTGGTATGTTCTAATATGCAGGGAACAGAGAAGTAAAGATTGTTATTAAGGTCAGGGCATCCTAGTCTACATAGAAAAATGTTCCAGACCAGCCAAGGCTGCACAGAAAGACCATATATCTTTAAACTAAAATGATTTAACTGTGTCCCCAAAGGATGCTTCTCTTTTACCCTTTCTCGTTAACTATGCCCCTGCTTTGCAGTTTAAACACATACGGAATCAGAGCACATGCATGTTATTTTCCCCCATAGTATGCAGACATTTCATCCTGGCTCTTTTGTTCAGTCCAGATTTGTGGCTAAGCTCTGATGGAGAAGAACCTGGCACATGGCTGTAGAAATGATGATCCTGGCTCTCCCAGATTTATTAGTATCTTAAAGAAGTTTAAATATATCCTGTCTCCATGGATTGTTTTTTAAACACTGTGCCTGCTTTAGCATGAGGACCAATGGCAATTCCTTTAGCACACCTGAACCTGAGTCTTTCATGATTTGTGTTAAGAGCAGAGGAATGAAGTGAAACATTTTGGAGAGGAGAATTGTATTGGTTTAATTTAGTAAAAAATATGATTTTTTTTTAAAAGACAGGGTCTCCCTAATGTAACTCAGGCCATGCTAGAACTTGAGTTCCTCCTGCCTCTGCCTCTTGAGTGCTCAGATTACAGACATAAGCCATCACATCGGCATTAGGCTAAAATACCATTCTTAATGCAGCAAATATTGATGGCATGAAGACCCAATAAACAACATTCCTTAGCCCAAGCTCCTAGATATTCATATTCCTACAGGACCTGTGTGTACATGTTTAATGCAGGTCAAACTTCCTTCTTCTTGGTTTCATTGTGTACTGAGCAGCTCAGAAGGAAACATCACTTGGGAGAGGTGGGAGGTTCCATGTATAAATGTCAATCAGAGGTCATTGTTGTGCCTTGAAGAGATCTTTTCGCTGTCAACTTCTTTCAAAACTCAACTCTTAGAGTTAGTTACGACCTTATTGGTATGAACAGAGCACCATTTGAAGATACTTTAAAACAAAAATAGAAGAGATTAGGTAGCTAGAAATGGCAAGCACTTCTATGTCTGTGGTATCCATTTCTAAATCAGAACATCAGTAAATAGACCACACAAGTGAGCTTCTGTGTCCAGTTGTAGAACATTAGCCCTTCCTGAAATGCTTCTTTAATTGTTCACTACCCAAGAAGTTTTAGTATTTAATCCAAACTCTTTTATTTCCTTTAGTATTGGACTCTCCAAATAGCTGGTTTTGAAGAGCTTATTTGCATCTCTGAAAACAGCAGGGAAAGCCTGTGGTGAGTACACTCTTTGGTTGTATTTTCAAAATACTTGTTTTGGAAGCAAATGCGTTTAGAATATTTACAGGTGGAGATGTGCCCCAATGACTCTTTCTCTAGCCTTGTGATAGAGTTAAAATTCAAATTCATGATCTATTCATCATGCAGTATAAGTCAATTTGGGATTGCTTTAGGATTCCTTCATATTCAGAGACTGCTTGAACAGTATTTATGGCTGCACATTATCAGCTGGTTTGATTCTTGGTGATTAATCACGTAGTCACAGAAGTGAAATAGTCATCGATTCCCCCAAGTATTTTATTTTCTTGATGGAACCATTGCTGTCCAAGTGGTTAAATGGGAAGGAATTCAGCAGGGTCCAAGCTTGATACCCATTCAGTCTCTGTTCACTTACTCCAACCCCCATCCTGTGATCTAGCTTCATTCATTCATTCATTCATTCATTCATTCATTCATTCATCAGTCACTCACTAGTTCTAAAGCTGTATGTATTGAATCATGACCTTATATGATTCATACCTGGAACTTATTATGAATTATTAGTAAACCAAGTGTGAATTTACAAGACAATTATAATGCCTTGCAGTGGGATTTGCCTTTGACTCAATACACAGAGGTCAAAGGACTGATATTCTCATGTTCAAATGTAAGTATAAAATACTAGGCTTTTCCATAACCACAGAGAAGCAGCACAAAGGCCCTGGTATGAGCTGATGCCTTTGCCTTTGATACATTTTGCCATTCTGGAAATGGGCCCATCAGTCTGCTCAGTTATGAGACCCTTGCTCAGCATCTCTTCCTCCAAGGCGGCAGAGCCCAGAGTCATCTTGTCTGTTGCTCCAAGTGTGATCCCCCTGTTTGGGGCATGCAGAGGGGAGGCAGACTTCAAAGCCTCTTTCTGTCTGTTGAAAGGCACAGTCTGGAGTACGGCTGCCAAGTGCACTGCAGGGACCTTCGTTTTGTTTGGCTTGTGGTCAAGGAACAGTGGGACAACAGGTTAAATGTGAGTAATGGGCTGCCCTGACTCATGGAGCTTGTCAGCAGCCAGGGAGAGATCATGTCTGGAGTATGGAGCAGCAACCAACACAGGCTTCTCTGTCAAGAATCTGTTTCCCAAGCCAATTAGTGACCCCGAACATGGATGCTTTATTGATTTCTATCTAGAATTGATCTAAAGTTTTAAATAGGCCTCTGACTCTTCCTGCCTTTGTGTCAGGGATGGATCGCTTAATTACTATTCAAACTCAGTGTCACAGGCTGGCCATTTCTTCAGCAGGCTTAAATGGAGTGAAACCCAAGGTGGCCGAATAGTTCAGGGAATTACTATTAGTGATTTCATTCTTGGCAGCAGCAACACTGTGGAGAAAATATATGACAGTGTGTGTGTGTGGGGGGGGCAGGGTGTGCTGACACCCAATGCTGCAATGTGCAAACACACAAGGGTCTGCATTTTCAGTTGCTTCTGCAAAGTTGTAATCTCAGTGGGCTTGTTTCTGTTGCCCTCTTTAAGGAATCCTGGCCCGGTATAAACACTATGCTGTCTTTTGTCTATAAGCCCAAGTTATGCAAATTTAAACATAGAAAGATAGAAATTAGTCCTCTGGAACATATGAGGATTGAAAGGTACTTCTGAATGGCTAAAGTGAAATAATTAAATTTAGTCTTATGCATGCTAAAATTTTGTAATAACCCATTTGGTAAGAGAATGAGCTCTGGATGTTTTTTATCTTGGTTCATATTGGTCAAATATGGGAAGCATTTTAGCATTAAAAATGATTATAGGGCTGGAGAGATAGCTCAGTTGTTAGGAAAACTGGTTGCTCTTCTAAAGAATCTGCGTTTGATTCCCAGCACCTACATGGTGACTCATAACCACTTGTAACTCCAGTTCTAGAGATCAAATGGTCTCTTCTGGCCCTTGCAGGTGTCAGGAATGCATGTGGTACAGACACACATGCAGGCAAAGCACCCACAGGCATGAAAAACAATCTCAAATAAAGCACCTATCCATTATCATACCCCAAAGACTGAAATGCCATATAGACAATTCAAACGTCTATTTGTGAGAATGACTTCAGAGGGATGCAAACTAGCATATGAATAAAGATAGGAAATAACTGGTGGCCTGGTTTAGAAAGCCTGCAACATAAATTACAAAGACAGTAACATAGGAACGACATTTAGCAAGGTGAGATCCTGGAAATAAACAAACAAACAGAAATGTTTACAATGCAAAAAATTCAATTAGTCAAATGCAAAAGTAGTAGAAAGCATTAGCAATAGACTGGATTAAAGAGAAGAAAGAACTTTAGAGATGGCAGATAGGGCAAGTAAACACTGCATTTAGACATCAAAGGAAAAACAAGCAAACAAAAAACCCCAAAACTAATGAGGAAACCACAACTTGTAAGGACACTGGTACAGGATCAAGAGATCAAGCTAAAAATGCATGGGATACAAATGGTACCAAGGTAGAAATTAAAGGCAAGTGTTTCAAGATGTAGGTATATGCAAGAACTTTTAAAACGGGACTCCAATAGCTCAGGAGATAAATGAGATTCGCCAGACAGCAGTGAGTAAAAACCTTCAGCAGATCAAAGGAAACATTTAGCAGAGGGTTGAGACATATTTTAGAGTGAAAGAAAATCTTTGCCAACTATATATCTGGTAAGGATTAATATCTACAATCTGTACAGAACTCAAAATAATAAACACACACACACACACACACACACACACACACACACACACACACACCAAAAGCAAAACCAAATCCCTAACAAAACAAACCCAACAAACAATCAATTAGTGAATAGGCAAATGAATTGAACAGACTGTTCTTAAAAGAAGACATACCACTGGTAAGGGAATATTTGAAAAAGAATTCAACATCTCTACATGAAAAGTAGGCACGTGGATCAATGAAAACGCAAATTGAAATGCTCTGAAATTCCATCCCACTCTAGTCAGAATGTCTGCCGTCAGAACAAACAGCAGCAAATGCTGGGAAAGGATGTTTGGAAAGATGAATCTTCATGTGTTCCTGGTGGGAAAACAAACTTGTGTAGACGCTATGGAAATGAGTATGGGTGTTTCTCCAACTCCTGGAACCAGACTAGACCTACTATATGACCCCGCTACACCACTCCCGTGTGCATGTACTCCAAGCTGCACCTTTCACAAAGCTAAGAAACAGAACCAGCCTAGATGTCCATCAGCAGATGAAGAGGTGAAGAAAATACGTTACATATACACAGTGGAATTTCACTCACTATCACAGCACAGTGAAGTATGGCATTTGCAGCAAAAGAGATAGAATAGGAAATAGTTTTGTTTAAATGAGCCAGGTTCAGAAAGACATATGCTACACCTTTTATTTGATATGTAAACCCCAGATTTTAATTTGTATATGTGTGTATATGTGCCTGTAAATGTACATAATGAAACTTGAAGGGGGGCATATCAATGGAAGAAAAAAGGTCTGGAGAGATGGCTCAGAGAGATGTCCTTTGCAGACTAGGACCTGAGTTCAGCTCCCAGCACCCATAGGACTGAGATCAGGTACCCAGTGTTCTTTTCTTGCCTCTGCAGGTACCAGACACACATATGGTGCACAGTTGTACATGCAGGAAAGCCACCCATATGCATAAAATATAAATAAATAAATCTAAAAAAAAAGACAGGAAGAACAATGGGGAGCTCTTGGTCCCCAGACTGATAGCTGGGATACCAGCATGGGACTGATCCAGACCCCAGGAACGTGGGTTTGAATTAGGAGACCTCAGAAATCTATGGGACCCTCCTGCAGTAGTTCAGTACTTATCCCTAGCATAGGTGTGGACCTTTGGAGCCCAATCCACATAGAGGAATACTCCCTGAGCCAAGACACACAGGGGTGGGCCTAAGTCCTATCCCAAAGGATATGATAGACTCTGATGACCCCCTCTCTGGGGAGCAGAAAGAATATGTGATAGGTAGGGTTTTAGTTGGGGGGGTGGTAGGAGAGGAGGGGAGGGAGTTGGGAATTGGGAGTGATATGTAAAACAATCTTGTTTCTAATTCAAATTTAAAAAAAAGATGGAAAAAACAAAGACAGGAAGCCAGCACTCGGGAGGCAGAGGCAGTTGGATCTCTGTGAGTTCGAGATCAGCCTGGTCTACAAGAGCTAGTTCCAGGACAGCCTCCAAAGCCACAGAGAAACCCTGTCTCAAAAAATAAAATAAAATAAAATAAAATAAAACAGGAAGAAGAGGTCTTGGTAGAGGTCAATAAGAACAAAAAATGTTGGAAATGCTGTCTTGAAGCTCATTGTTCTGTATGGTGATTTAAAATAAATGGACAAAAACACATTCTAAAGAAGAAACAGAAGACAATAAAGTACAAAGAAAGTACAACTGTATGTGGGAAGAATGAGTCACAGGGATGGGAGGGGGTCAAGAATAGTGGAAAAGAGACAAACATCATATTTTTCTCCCATATGTAGAAACTGAGTATTTTAATATATATCATGTAACATGGAAGCTGGAAGGGTCTCTGTGGAGGAAAAGGAAATAGCAGGTTGGACAAGGGAGAATGAGATAATGTAATAGGAGAGATGAATATGAACAATATATACTATGTACATGTGTCTAAATATTGCAATAAAATCTATTCTTTTGTATGCTTACTAAAAGTTAATTAAAATTATAATGATCAATTGTCATACATTGGGTCTTCAAGCAGTTACAGAAAATCTGTGATTGTGTCCCAACAAGGATGAGATAGGTGGAAAGCTACAGCTTTGCTTTTATAATAAATACATTTAGAAGAAATGATAGGTTAGGAAAAATATCTATTTTTCTATATTATTATTCTATTATTCTATATTTATGTATTATATCAGTAGCTACTGATATAATAAAGTATTCATATAAACATCACTGAGGACACTGAAACCGCCTGGGGAAAAGATTGCTAGAGCACAGAATATAGTATTTCAAAGTATTATCCTGCAAACTCCTTAAAATTACTAAGGAGAAATGGTACATCTGCAGTAGCAATATTTTTTTGATCGCTCCTTGAGCCAAGAGATAAAAATCAGCATGCCCACCATTAGGCTAAACTGAACTTAGGTATCTAATAGGATATGAAGTGTAATCTACCACATCGTGTACATAAAATGCTTGACAAAGTGAGGAAACAGCCCAACAAACTAAAATGTAGGAAGTCTCCTAAAAGGCTGATGTAGACTCTTGAAAACATAATATCAAAGATAAAACAGCCAAGACGACCTTCCTAGGATGAAGAGATTGGGATATGATTTGGGGTTGAGGGAAGCATTATCTGTTATCTGGGATATCAGAGAGAGAGAGAGAGAGTGTCCAGTGTGGAGGAGGTTAAGGAACACTCTGGATCTTGACCAGAACTGAAATAATGAAAGAAGTTTACACAATTTCTGGAGACTAGGTAGTGTCCTGCTCATAGACGCTGACTTCAGAATTCCTTCTACATCTGTGGATACATCAAATTTCTTCTTCGAGATCCCTGGGTAGGACAGTTTTTTTTTTTTTTCTTTTCAATCACTATTTCTAATATGGCAGGTGCTAAGTATGGGTGCAGTGTTGGTGGTAGTGATAATGTTGATAGTCTCATCAAACACTGGAGCATTGTGCTGCATAAATGTATTTACATGCATGCACTGAACGAATGAACATGTACCTCCATGTGCAGGCACAGAGGTTATCTTGTTCTGATGGTTCTAGGGGCGCTGACTCCAATGCCAAGCTTTGCCATTGGTCCAAATGATAGCTCTGCGACTCAAGCCTTTGAGTTTTGCTTATTTTGTTCATCATTCACAGCACTGTGTTCATGTTCATCCTCTGCAAGAACAGCTCAGTGGTTGCTGAGCCTTCTCTGGAGCCCCTAAGCCCTTCCTTTTAAAAATTGATTGCCTCAGGTATTTTATCACAATAATGGGAT
The DNA here is from genome assembly GCF_003668045.3 of Cricetulus griseus. Taxonomy (NCBI): domain Eukaryota; kingdom Metazoa; phylum Chordata; class Mammalia; order Rodentia; family Cricetidae; genus Cricetulus; species Cricetulus griseus. The sequence goes on along the minus strand of NW_023276806.1, from coordinate 47,843,937 downwards.
GCTGACTGCCCCAAGAGTGATTTGAAATGCGGATGCGTAAGGAACGAAGTAAATGCGTGTGAACTTTGAGAACAGAAAGAACAGAGCTTTTAGAGTCAGGCAGCCCTGGCTTTGGGTCCCAACTGTCTGAGAGACTGAGGGCTAGTTTATTCTACCTCTCTGGGTATTGGCTTCTTTCTTCTAAGATGGATATGATAATAGAGCATAGAACTGCACAAATTGAAATTGAATGCTCAGCTTCTATTAGGCATTCTGTCAAGTTTTGTTTTCTAAGTTCTCTACCCTTGTCTTCCCAGTCACATACAACGGGTGACTCAAATAAACAGCTAATTAAATTAATAATGCTTTGTCCTATTCTTCAGAGGATTACGAAGATTTTTGGACATTTGCAGAGCTAAGATATTATGGCAATGGAATATATTCGGAGGTTTCAGTGATATTATTCTCCTTGGTTTAACTGATGACACTAAGGAAACAAACAAAGCTAATTTTACCTGGTCCTTTTCCAGGGGTCTCTCTCTCTCTCTCTCTCTCTCTCTCTCTCTCTCTCTCTCTCTCTCTCTCTCTGTGTGTGTGTGTGTGTGTGTGTGTATGTGTGTGTGTGTGTATGTGTGTGTGTGCATGCACATGTATGAGTATACCTGGAGTATACCTGTATGTGTGTTAACATGGGTGTAGAATTCTGAAGTGAATGTCAGATGTCTTCCTCAAGCACCATCCACCATTTGTTTTGTTGTTCGTTTTGTTTTGAGACAGTCTCTTACTGAACCTTGAGCTTGCTGATTTGCTAGACTGACTGACCAGCAAGTTCCATGGACCTTCCTCTCTCTACCTCGAATGAGTACGTGGTCCTATGTGGGTTCTGGGGATCAAACTCAGGTCCTCATAGTTTCATGGTAAGCACTTGACTGGGTCACCTTCCGCATTGTTCTCAGGCAGATTTGAGTAGCTACTGTTTGGAGCATTGTGAGTTATTATCAGACATTTCAAAAGTGGTAGAAATGATTCCAAGGTGATGTCCCTGTATTTGTCATCCCATCTGTGGGCGCCCCCCCACCTCCCCAGGAATTACTTCATGCTGGAAGATGTAATGGAGCAGAATTAAAGGGGCAGAAGTCCAGCTTTGGAGAGGAAGGGGAGTCCTCAGCAGCCCGCTCTATCTTGAATCAGTCCTGTGGAATTCTTCTGCAGGGCAGAGAGGGGTCCAGTTTCTATGACAATCCCAGCTGTTCTGCCAAGATTGCCAGTCAGGGTGCCTGCGCAGCTAATTGCTATGCACACATCCGTTCATTAGACTTTGACCCAGAATTACCACTGTCTTTCACAAGGTAGGCAGTGAATCATTGTTTTTGGCCCTGGCTTTGTCTCTTTCAGCTGTGGTTTGATTTGTATTAGAAGTACAAACTGTGCGGGCCATTACCTCTCTTAGTCAGGAAGGTTGCTGAACTTTTACAAGAGGCTAAACGCTTTACCAGAAAACAGACATTAGTTGTCTAAGAGCTCATAGAAGCTGATCAGGACCTGGAAATGCTGCTCAGTGCCTCTGTGGTATCATACACATGGCTTCACTCCTCCGAACCAGTTATCACAGCTGTGAAACAGGGGTCATAAAATTCCCATCCTCAGAGTTATCAGGAGTCAGACAAGAATGAGGTGTTAAGAAACTGACACCTGTGTTCACACCTGGAGAAGGCACAATAGGATGGACCAATACATAGCTGATTGACACTCAGTTACACGTGCGGGTGGCCAGCCACTGCCTAGACCATGTGTATCTCCCCACACAAGTTGCCTCCTTTGTAAGTCAGTGTATTGCCTTTCATTCTTTACCATCTTTTGAGTTAGAGAATATTGAAAAGCTGTGAAGAAACCTGCGACAATCAAACAGCCATATGAATTTACAACAGTTTTCATTTCTCCTACTAACCAGTCTAAAAGGTTCATGTTGTGTTTTGTAATTTATCTTTTGTACTACAATCTGATTCCTAGAATTTTAGAGAGAACTACCAAGGTAGAATGCTTTATATTGAATAGTTTGAAATGGAATACACTAAAAATTAAATTCAAGTGTGTCCCATACAGAAGGCCAACATCCAAAAGGAAAGACCTGTGATGTGTCAGATACAGTGGATCTAAGGGCAGTAACATAAATCTGAACAATGTCCTTCTTACCTTATCATCTGATGGTCACCAACAAATGAGGGAGATTTGAATCTAAGCCACTGTACAAGCTGGCCCTGCAATAGTAACCTCTTCCAGCTGGCCCTGCAATAGTAACCTCTTCCAGCTTCCTGACAATGCCACGAAGCACTCAAGTCCAATGGAGACTCTTAGAAAACAATACCCTTGTTTTCTCATTTGAGAACCCAAGGTAGGTGCTGTTACTGAGTTTCGTGTATGAAACCACTGGAAATGAGCACCTGAGCTCCTCCCGGAACTCAGCAGCACTAACTTCCCACCACCCATTTTCAGCTGGGCTTTGCACAGCCTAACAATTTACAGGTTTTGTTCCCATGAGGCTTTTTTGTTGTTGTTGTTGATGTAAAAGTCACTGGATGGGAACATTCTAAAAAAAGTACATTTAGAAGTTCTCATAGTTTCAACAATGGAGTGCAACTATCCAAATGAACTTTAATTCTCCCCCGAGGTTATATTCTGGCTTTGAATGAGACCAATTAATTGCCATTGTGTCCAGTGTTGACTGGTTGGTGTGGGAGACAACACTGTCTTGACTGTGTGTGACTCATTGGAAGCAACTGTCCAAGTAGAGGCTTCTCCCGTTCAGCATTGTTAGCTGTGGCAACTTTTGGCTTTTGTCTGTGGACGTGGATCCCTAGCCTTCTCTACATAAGAACTTTGTTTCTTACCACAGTTCCCAAACTACCTAAATAACAAATTTACTTCTCTGGCTGCACGAGAAAACAAATATTTATCCCTGTCTGACCCATTTATCATGCTGTTGCTCTCTACTTCTCACTAACGGACCGTGCTTCGTTCCTAGGAGTCCTTGGAGCAGACAGTGAAGTCTCAACATGTTCCCGGTGTGGGAGGGGATTCTGTGGGAATGATCTGGCTGCCACATCTGGGGGAGGGCCGTGATGAAAGATGGCAGCTGGGATGAATGAGAGAGGAGCCAGTTTCCGGGAGGCAGGGGGCAGGCTCCTCTATGGCTCTCTCCACCTTATCCAAATACCATTTGTGTGAATCAGCTGCCACTTGGCTGCCAGGTGCTCCCACCCCCTTCTAGAGGCAAGAGCCGAACCCTTCCTGACCCCTCCACCTGCAGTAGGAGTCTTCTAGGGTCACACCATGGGTCCAAAGCATGAACAGCCTAGCAACAGGCCCGTAGGCTTTCAAACAAAACAACATATGCTGGATAGGACTTGGAGAGTAATGATGAAGGGATTGGAGCTGCCCTCAGTCACATGTCAGCTGGCTCGATCTCTAACTTTGTTGAGCACTTAGTGAGTGTGTGACTCTACTAAATGCATTTTCTGCACCCTCTCGTTTATCCTCACATCAACTCTGAAATGCTTCACAGCTGTGCTAAAGGAAGTGGGATTTAACCTCCAGGCTCACGGAGCCGTCCTAGACACTCCAGAATGTGAGGCCCTGGGAAATTCTGCTGTCTGAATGGAAAGCTGCTGGGGAGCCCCAAGAATCAGGAGATGAGTCTCTCCAACCATGTCAGGAGCATGGAAGAACCTCAATTCTAAGGCTCCTGGCCATCACGAGAACCCTTTCCCCTTCTCTCTGGGAAAAGTGCCAGTTGGGATACCAGGTCAGAAATGAGGGAAGCTCCTGAAGCAACCGATAAGTCACCTTGGAGGTTCTACCATGGCAAAAGCTACCAAGCCTTCCTTCTTCTTGTTGTAGCTGTTTGCCCCAGGGTGCTCTGCCTCATCATTTGACATTTCCCTGCAGACTTCTGAAATGCCACCTTAGTGCATGATCTCCACCTTCTGATTTTGCCCTTACCTGAGTCAGGGTGGTGACATAACTAATCCATGACACTGGCCTCAGTCATGTGACGGCTGAGCCTCGTTTCTCACAACTGGTTTAGTGGTTGTCAGAGCATTCATTGGCCTATGCTTGTACAATTTTCCTCTCACTCCTGGTCTCTGCTGTCTCTCTTCTCATGCTATTTTGAAGTGATGTGTAAATTTCAGTGATCTCTTCTTTATAAAGCTATAAACCTACTATTCCTGTTTAAATCTTTCTTGTCTGTAGTTCCCTTGTGGGTACCCCAAGGATCATTCAACTAGATTCTGAGACACATGAATTGGAATGTATCATTTAGGATTGCTTGGCTGCCAGTGACAGAAACCAAGCCTTAAGGCAGAGAGAAGGGGGGGGGGGAGCAAGGTGGCAGAGACAGAGACTATAACCATTTCCTAATGTTCAGTCACTCTTTTTAGGCACAAACTCTAGCTTGACACATGTTCCCTGAGCAGAACACTTACAAACTCTCCTACTGACACTCAGGCTGTGGGTTTGGGGCGTGCCTAAGGGAGTCATTAGTAGGAGGGGAAATAATGTCTCACAAGCTACAGGAACAAATGGAAGGTGGAAGAGCCTTCACCAGCCCCTCCCCCATCTCTGCATTATGACTTCTTGTCCATTTACTTGCCTCACCACCTGCAGTGAAAATAAGAAATCCACTCTAAAGGCAACATTTGCTAATTTAAAGTATGGTTTTAACTTACATTTTTAATGAGGCTAGATGACTATTTGAACATTGCTGTCGGAAGGGCACAGTGGCAGCTGCATTCTGCTCTGAGCATGGCCAGGCAGGGGCATGTAGAAACTGGTGTACTCCAGGTTTGCGCCCAGAGGGGTTTATGCATCCTGTTAGCTTAGACAGCATTAGGCTGGGGAGCCCACAGACTCAGGCTTATGCCTTTGTGCCTTTCATAGGTGCCCACGCACATTCCCAATGTTTGTGTTAGTCATTTTGCCCTGGGCCAGTGTGGCCTTATACTAAGAAACTGCTAGGCAGCTGCCTGTCCTGAAGTCTCTCTGCCTCTGTTTCAACAAAGTCTTCTATTTACCTATCTTAGTTACAAAAAAAGCATTTTTTTTGAAACAGTGTGGCTTGCCCAACTGTTTTCCTTTGGGAAGCCAGGCACAGAAAAGTCTTATGTGTGTTTTCTCTGAGGTGGCTGTGGAATCTTCTAGAATTTTCATTATAAAGTGGAATTCAACATAGTCTGAACTCTGCTAAAGGATCTGTATTACTTTTCCCATCGATGTGACAAAAATATCTGAAAAACTCAAACTGATGAAGAAGGATTTGTTTTGACTCAGTGTGAGGGGACACTTGTCTCAGTTGTCGGGCAAGCATGCAGCAGGAGTGTGAAGCTGTTGGTGACACTATCTTTGGTAAAAAGCAGACATGAATGCTGCTGCTATCATGGATTGCTCTCCTCTCTCTGCTTTTCTTTTTTTTTTCTTTTTTATTCAGTTCCTGAAATAGTACCTCCCACAGTTACTTGGAAATACTGTCACAGACAGACCTAGAGGTGCATCTTCCAAGTGACTGAAAATCAATCAAATTGACAGTGAAGATTAGTCAGCACAGGTCTCATTAGTAAGACAGCAGAGTGTCCTTATGCGTTGTTTTCATCTTCAGGCAGAAGGTTTGAGGACACTCTACTCTGGGATCCTCCACAGTCCTGTCTTTCTAGCCCGATTTCCAGCTATTAGTTTCATAAAAACTCCTTTTTTCACTTTATACAATATTTTGGTCTATAAAATTTACTCTGTGTGTGTGTGTGTGTGTGTGTGTGTGTGTGTGTGTGTGTGTGTGTGCTCACAGATATCTGAATTTTTAATATGTGGCCTTCTTCTTACCAGGCTTTCTTTTTGGGCCACCATCCATCTCCTAAATCATGACAGGGAGACTTGCTAGCTATGAATACTTGGTCTAGCTTAAGTTCATTTCTGGCTAGCTCTTTTAATCTAAATTAACCTGTTTCTCTTTATCTACCTTTTGCCTCGGGACTTTTTACCTTTCTTTCTGTATGTCTTACTTTCCTGCCTCTTCCAGCGGCTGTCTGGTTTCTGGTCCCAGGTATGTTCCTCTCTTTCTCTCCCATTTTTTCTCTCTTCTTCATCTCATTCTAGCTTTTCTCCTCTTACTTGTTCTCTCTGCGCACCAACCCTACCTATCTCTCTACTGCCTAGCTTTTTATTAGATCAATCAGGTGCCTTTGGCAGGCAAGGTGAAACAAATGTAATTGTTTCATAATTAAACAAATGCAGCATAAACAAAACAGCTAAAGTAATATTCCACAGCATAAACAAATGCAGCACATTATTGCCTAGTTAAAGTAATATTCCACAACAATTTTTATTCTTTCATACTCTTCCAAATACCTTCTGCTCTGGTGGCCTCTTGCCATGCCTCTTGCCTTGTTCCCACCTGAGGCAGCAGGTCTTTTCTACTCTATACCTTTATAGCAATATGAATCAAGCTCTAGTCTAATACCTTGTTGTCTATAATAAAGCTTTGGCGGGATCTTCTCTACTGTAAATAAGCCTTTTCACATGGGTTCTAATGCTTGATAAGTTACAATGATAGTGATAGAAAGTAGTTGAGGCAAAGTGCAGCCATTATCCTCTCATAATAGCCATCAGGTCCAAAGCAATTGTCTGTACCTACAACTGTTAATGGTACTTGGAACTGAAAAGGTGGATTGGTTGTAAAGAGTTTGATGCTTCCTGTACATGTTTAAAAATTTTCATGTATTAAGTAGTATTCTGTTTTGTAGGAACTGCGCTTTGGGATTGAAAATATAATAGAGACAGGCCCTGCCCATCATTGTTTTGAAGGTCATGTTTGCTACAGCTAAAACACAATGCACAATTAAGTAAAGGAACAATATAGTATGCTGGAGCCAATCCATGCCATTGTGTTTTTTTGTTCTGCTTTATGAAGGGAAAGAGTCTCCCCTACCCAAATTGCTTCAGAACCATATTTTATTATGTAAAAATGCAGATAGACTATCTCAGAGTTCAATCTGAAAAGCCATTTTATGAAATTTATTGGAAACTTTTAGCTTTAGCTGAAAAAAATTTTAGTATCCTAAAAGTAGAAATGGGAGAGTTAGTTTATGGACTTGCTCCCTTGCCAAGAAATTCAGGGTCTGGTTTTAAATCTCTGACCCTGGCATTTCTGATATATAGTCTTTTTTTAAATGATGCTTCAAGTTCCTGCCTTGACTTCTCCAAAGTGATCAACAGTAACCCAAAATTAGAAGCCACATCAAATCTTTCTGCCTTCAGCTGCCTTTTGCCAGGATAATTTTTTATGTTTACTGATTTTTTTATTCTTTAATTACTTCTCATATTTACATATCCATCCCTCCATTTCCTTGCCCTCCCATCCTCCCGTGTTCCCCACCAAACACCCCCCCCCACTCCTCCCCAGGGATAGTGAGGCCCTCCATGGGGAACCTTCAAAGTCCATGATACCATTTTGGGGAGGGCCTAGGCCTTCCTTGCTGTATCTGGGCTGCAATAGTATCCCTCCATAGGGAATGGGCTCCCAAAGCCCATTTGTGCTCTAGGGATAAACACTGGCTCCACTGTTAGAGGTCCCATAGACTGTCTTGCCCTCCTAGCTGGCACCCACATCCAGAGGGTTTGGTTTGGTCCAATGCTGTTTCCCCAGCTTTATGACTAGGGTCTCCATGCTATCAGTGGGTCAGGTCCACTGATCTTGTGGGTTTCTCCAGCCCTGTCTTGTCCCCTTTGCTCATGCCTCCTCCCTCTCCACAACTGGATTCCAGTAGTATGGTTCAGTACTTAGCTGTGGGTGCCTGTTTCTGCTTCGAACAGCTACTGGATGAAGGCTCTAGGAATGGTAACAAAGGTAGGCATCAATCTCATTATAGGGGAAGGGCCTCAATGGCATCCTTTCCACCACTGTCTGGCTATTTAGTTGGGGTCATTCCTGTGAATCCTTTAACATTTTCCCCGTGCCAGACCTCTCCCCATACCTCTACTGTCTCCCTCTATAAAGCCATCTTCTTTCTTGCCCCCCTCTATTTTTCCCGTCTCAGTCCTCTTGTTCTCCTCCCCCTTCCCCTTCTTCCCTTCCCACCTCTTTCCTCCCCCCTCCCACTTTGGTCAGGGGTTCTTGTCCCCCTCCTCTTCTTCGAGGGACTATGCAATCTTCTCTGGGGTCCTCCTTGTTTCCTAGCGCCTCTGGCAGTGTGGATTGTAGACTGGTAATCCTTTGCTCTATGTGTAAAAATCAAAAATGAGTGAATACATACCATGTTTATCTTTTTGTGATTGGGTTACCTTACTCAGGATGGTTTCTTCTAGTTCCATCCATTTGCCTGTGAATTTCAAGATTCCATTTTTTTTTCCGTTGAGTATTACTCCATTGTATAAATATACCACATTTTATCTATCCATTCTTCAGTTGAGGGGCATCTAGGTTGCTTCCAGGTTCTGGCTATTAAAAATAATGCTGCTATGAACATAGTTGAACATATGTCCTTATTGTGTGAATGTGCATCCTTTGGGTATATGTCTAATAGAGGAATTGCTGGATCTTGAGGTAGACAAATTCCCATTTTCCTGAGAAACTGCCATACTGATTTCCAAAGTGGTTGTACAAGTTTGCACTCCCACCAATAATGGAGGAGATTTCCTCTTTCTCCACCTCCTGTCCAGCATAAACTGTCATTGGTGTTATTGAGTTTAGCCATTCTGACAAGAGTAAGATGGTATCTCAGAGTAGTTTTGAGTTGCATTTCGCTGATGGCTAAGGATGTTGAGCAATTTCTCAAGTGTCTTTCAGCCATTTCAGATTCCTCTGTTGAGAATTGTCTATTTAGTTCTGCACTCCAACTTTTAATTGCATTGTTTGGTGTTTTGGTGGCTAGCTTCTTGAGTTCATTGTATATTTTGGTGATCGGCTCTCTGTCAGATGTGGGGTTGGTGAATATCGTTTCCCATTCTGTGGGCTGGTGTTTTGTCTTGCTGACTATGTCCTTTGCCTTACAAAAGCTTCTCAGTTTCAGAAGGTCCCATTTATTAATTGTCGATCTCAATGTTTGTGCTACTGGTGTTATGTTCAGAAAACAGTCTTCTGTACCAATTTGTTCCAGGGTACCACCTACCTTCTCTTCTAGGTAGTTCAGTGCGGCTAAATTTATGTTGAGGTCTTTGATCCATTTGGACTTAAGTTTTGTGCATGACGATAGATATGTATCTATCTGCAGTCTTGTACATGTCCGAATCCAGTTATGCCAACACCATTTGTTGAAGATGTTCTCTTTGTTCCATCTTATAAATTTGGATTGTTTGTCAAAAATCAGGTATTCATAGGTGTGTGGGGGTAATATCAGGGTTTTCAATTCTATTCCATTGGTCTACCAGTCTATTTTTGTGCCAATACCAAGCTGTTTTCAGAGCTATAGCTCTGTAATAGAGCTTGAAGTCAGGGATGGTGATGCCTCCAGAAGTTCCTTTATTGTATAGGGATGTTTTGGCTATCCTGGGTCTTTTGTTTCTCCATATGAAGTTGAGTATTGTTCTTTCAAGGTCTGTGAAGAATTGTGTTGGGATTTTGATGGAAATTGCATTGAATCTGTAGATTGCTTTTGGCAAGATTGCCATTTTTACTATGTTGTTCCTACCTATTCACATGGGAGCATGGGAGATCTTTCCATTTTCTAGTATCTTCTTTAATTTCTTTCTTTAAAGACTCAAAGTTCTTTATTTTTCTTTTTATTTTTTTGACTCAAAGTTCTTACTATACAGGTCTTTCACGTTTTTTTTCTTTTTTGGCTAACATTACTCCAAGATATTTTATGTTGTTAGTTGCTATTGTAAAACGTGATGTTTCTCTGACTTCTTTCTCATCACATTTATCATCTCTTTATAGTAGGGCTACTGATTTGTTTTTGAGTTAATCTTGTATCATGTTTAGATATGTTCCTTTTATTCCTGTTCTCTCCAAGATCTTTATCATGAAGGGATGTTGGATTTTGTCAAAGGCTTTTTCAGCATCTAGTGAGATGATCATGTGGTTTTTCTTTTTCAGTTTGTTTATCTGGTGGAGTAACATTGATGGACTTTCACATGTTGAGCCATCCCTGCATTCCTGGGATGAAGCCAGCTTGATCATGGTGGATGATTTTTCTGATGTGTTTTTGGATTCGATTTGCCAGTATTTTTTGAATATTTTTGCATTGATGTTCATGAGGGATATTGGTCTGTAATTCTCTTTTCTGGTTGTGTGTTTGTGTGGCTTAGGTACCAAGGTAATTGTAGCCTTGTAAAAGAGCGTGGCAATGATATATAGTCTTTTAATATGTGTGTATTTTGCTACTCATTAAAATGTATTCACTTTACATCATTAACTATCCATTTAAAAATTACAGAATATTTTTAATTGCAAAATAAAAAAATATTCAGGTTTATTCACTGAAATAGTTTGTGTGTGTGTGTTTGTGTGTGTGTGTGTGAGAGAGAGAGAGAGAGAGAGAGAGAGAGAGAGAGAGAGAGAGAGAGAGAAAGAGAGAGAGAGACAGCAAGACAAACATATATACATATGTATATATACAGAAGGACATATATACAGAAAGACATCTACCATCATCCATTCTATATAAATTAATGGAAAACAACTTTAAGTTACCGAGGTTCATGCTCCCTCACAGAGTTCCACTTTGGTCCAAAGGCTCTTTCCAACAAGTGTTTCATGGGTTCTGTTTATTTCATCCCTTGGTTCTGTCCTCAGGGAAGTCATGTTCCATCCTGTATGTCTTCCCTCTTTAAATCCTGGTCATTTGTGGTCATGGCTTCCATTCAGACAAGACTGTTAAAAATTTCCACCAGGGCAAAGTTTCTCTCAGTTCTTCCTTCAGATGCTGGCAGAATGGCCCCTATGGTGAGCTGGTGTTTAGGAACTTCCCTGGTCTTTCTTCCAGTACCCCTATTCGTATACCAACACAGACGAGGGCAGAGAATCCACAGGCCCAAGGAGTGCAGGCTCACATGGAGCCTGTCTTTTCTCCTACACTTCTACTGCCCAAGACTCTCTTTCCCTGACAAGACTTCTGTTCTTCTCTCCAAGCCCTTCATGAATCTCTCCCTTGCCTTCCTCTCTTCTTGAGTACTGACATTCTACTTGAGTGTCCATTCTCAGGCCTTAGAGATGGCTGTGGGCAGCTTTCTTGTGAAAACTTGTAAGCTGAGCTGAGTTAATCTGCACATGACTGAGGCCCTGTGGTGTGGGAGAGCCCAGAAGAAGATGTGGGTCAGGGCCAGGGCCAGGGCCAGGATAGGTCACCGTGAACTTCCACCTTCTGACAAGAACCCCTCCCCCTGTTTCTAATTTGCACTCTTAGTCATGAAAGTATATTTTAAGGTAAAAGCATAGGGCATCCTCTATTCAACTGTCAGTTTAAATCATAACCTTTAAACTTGTAGGAATGGACTGATTCCATTTCTACTCTTTCCCCAGGGATCACCAACACATAGAAACCATGTCTGCTTGCACAAGATATGCCCAGGAGCAAGCCAGTCAACATTCTAGCGTGGAGGAGGAATGGGTTCTAGAGGGTCTGCCACTAACTACAGAATTATGAACATTTTCTCCCTGTTTTTCAAACCATGTTTCTCTGTGCAGTGCCGATTGTCCTGGAACAGCCTGGCCTCAAACTCAGAGATCTGTCAGCTTCTGCCTCTCTGGGATTAAAGGTGTGAGCCAACATAGCCAGCTACAATAAATTTTTTCAAAGGTGTTGCTCCTGGTAGGTCAAGCATGCTTCAGTGGATGGCTCCATACCTACAAGTATTTAAACAGTACAAATGTGAGTGCATGAATTATTGGATTAAAGTAAAGAAGACGTAAGAGGAAGAGATGAGGATGTAACATGGGAAGAGGGGGAAGGAAGCTAAGAGAGTGAGAAGGGAAGAAAAGGAAGGATGCAGAGGTCATGAGGAAGAAGAAATTTTGAGTCAGGTGTAGATTGGAAGAAAAGACATATGATAGGTAGGATTTTAGTTGGGGGGTGGTAGAGGAGGAAGGGAGGGAGAAGAGAACTGGGATCATCATATAATTCAATCTTGTTTGTCATTCAAATATATAAAAAAATAAAAAATAAAAAAAGAGGTGAGGATGTATCTGGGAGGAGTTAAGTGAGGAGTTAGGGGTAAATATGGTAAAAACGTATTGTATGAAATTATACAGAGGAGAAATGATATTTTATTGCAAAATTATGTACATAAAAATAGAAAGAATACTTATTAAATATATTACAGAGATAGAATTCTTGTTTCTGTGTATAATATAGTCTATATAAATGCACATATATAATTTATTTTGTATTCATTATTTAGATTTAGAATATATTCTTATTTATAATAACATCATAGACACAAAATATTTTTACATTGTGTGTAGTATTTTTTGTACATAGAAATTTACGACTATATGAGAGGAAAATATCTTAATGCTAGAGAGGTACAAGCTACCTGATTTCCTTTCTCTATTGGTCATATGACAATAAAATAGTTGTATTTTGTGCTACGTTTCACCCAAGGAATATCTTTGAACAGGATCAAATATTCAGGACCCTGAGAGGTTTCTATTGAGTTTGTATAGCATTATGTAATCCTAATTTTAAGCAAGGTTAAGGGTCAAGGGTCAAGGGTCAGCAGCTGATTACATTATCCATTTGATGTAACAAAGCATGTTTTCATGTTATCTGAATATCATTTTTTAGGATATTTGTTGGTTTATCAAGAAGCAAGTGGACTCAGCTTGGATTCTTTGTACCACAAAGTAACATACTAAGGTTTCCAGTAGATTTAATATTTTGTGGTCATCAAACAAAATAATGAAACTTATTTCAAAAGATAACTTTTCTGTAATGATTTAACAAATATTCCTGAAACTTGGGCAAAGGTTATAAAGTCCTGGTTTCTTTTAAGAAGATTTTATTTTTTATTTTATGTGTATGAGTGTTTTGCCTGCATGTATGCCCGTGTATCACCTGTGTGCTTGGTGCCTATGGAGGCCAGAAGAAGCAGTAGGATCCCCTGGAACTGGTGTCACAGATGATTGTGAGCCATCATATGGATGCTGAGTCCTGAACCTGGGTCTTGACCCTTGAGCCATAACTCCAGCCCATGATATGATTTCGTGAGAGTGTTTGTGGTTCATAGATCTGCTAACATTTTCACCAGCAGTTATCACAGATTGTTCATCATGTTTTTCCATTGCTCTTACTCAAGGGATTAGAATTCTTAGATTTAATTTTTTTGGCTACTGCATCTCTACCAACATTTAATGGAGTTCATACTTTTATAAACTGGTGGCATCCTCAGCCATTGGATTTATTGCTCAATTTGGATTTTATATGAATGTTTGTAAAAGTTTTGGTTCAATAAAGCATACCCCACCCAAACTGCCTAGTCAATGGTATCATATTAAACCCTTGAAATCTTGAAATTGCTCACATATGGGGCAAACAGTTACCTAATTACTTTAGTTACTGTTAATCATTAGAAAAAGTTTTTCCAACTCTCCCCTGGAGTCATTGGAACATTCAAAAGGATCAGTGTTTTTTTTTAAACATTTATTTATTTTAGTGTGTGTGATTAAACCACATACAACTTGTGGGAGTTGTTTCTGTCTTTCTACCATGTGTGTTCCTGGAACTCTCAGGTTTGGCAGAAGGCCCCTTCATCCCCCGAGCCATCTCACTAGGCCAAACAGCTTATGTTTCACATGTAAGGAGTGGAATTGAACCACTGATCTTGTGGTTAGCAGCTGATTACATTATCCATTGAGCCACAGGCACAGTATTTTCTTGCCCAGCAGTTGTATCTCTGCGAAGGTATTTCTACCTAGCAGGAGCTGGAGAAAGAAGAATGGAAGTCATGAGAGTCATTTGTCAGGAGAAAAGAGTGATGGCATGAATTCTCCCCTGATCTTGGATTCTGACACCAGACAGACCTGGTGTGGATACTAATTCTGCTGTTTACTGCTTCAGTTGTATGACAATGCATAGTTTATTAATGCTTAACCAGCATACAAGGTTTAATTAAAAAGCTTAATAGCATCTACCCTCCAGAACAGGGGTGTGGATTCTGAACAACATATAGGAGTGTCTGATACCTGAATGAGATAGAATGGGGACTGACATAGCCAGAGAAGGAAGAAAGTGGCTGACAGGAGATGATAGAAACCTTAGGCATTCAGGTAAAAGTGTGCAACAGGCAAGTTCCAAGGTGGGTTCAAGGGCCCTTAGTATTACAAAGATCTTTATTTAAATAACATTTTACTGTTTTTGAAGTGTTGTCCAACAGGGGACAAGTCCAACAAGTCCCACAACTTCCCTGAGTCCCAGAGTTAGGAAATGTGATTGAAAGACATAGGTGGCCTGGGAAGAGGATGCGGCCCAGGTAGGATACACCAACAAACGAGGCTTGGTGATAATTTGGATGAAGTAATGCGGGAAGATATTTCATGGCTTGGTGTCTGGACAGAAGGAATGCATGAACACTCTAGAACCAGTATTTTGAGTCAGAAAGTATGTTAGAAATAAGTTAGAATATTGCAATTCATTCAGTCAGCAGGCAAAGGAAACCCAACGCCCACCCCACTCCTACCCCCAGATTTCTCTAGGTTACACAGCCAAATGGAGGGAGGAAGGAGTAGATACAGATCTGACTTGGCACTAGGAGAGTGTCAGCTGCTCTTGGATGTTAGACAATTTGGATGGATAGTGATTGGAACCAGTTTACTTTTTAAGGAAGAACACATTTCTTATGTTCTTAAGGAAGAACATTTCTTCTGCTTCCCAGAGAATCAGGGCTCTAGATATTATACATGTGATTTCATCAAGACCAGTGTGGTTATTAGTCACCAAGATACTGTACAAGACTCACTTTTATTCTGAGAGTACATTGTCTAGCAACCTACTGTATGCCTTGGTAATTTCTTACAACTCTTGGTTGAAAGAGTGTATTTTGTCCACTGCAGTAAGGGTAGTCATGTGTCATCTTAGTGTTTTACTCCTGTTAAACTTCTTCATTCTTGACTATTTCTTATTCAATGGAAGTTGCAAGTTTTGTGTCTGAAATTAACCAAGCTATGGTAATCCCAAATGTTGGTGGGGATTTGGGGGGAGGGGTACTAGTTTTTCCCTTATGTATGAAAACTCCCTTTTCATCTATGTGAACATTTTGAATTCTAACATGAATACATGATCTTGATGAAAGCTGACATGTTATGGATCTAGGCGAGCTAAAAAATGGATTTTTTAATGTTTAAACAAAATGGATTACTTTTCCTGACCACTGAGCCAAAAATATCTCCGTTGAACTCTGAGATATAATCTGCCACTTAATACTTTCTTCTTACAGTTCATGATGTCTCTCTTAAAAGCAATCCTAATAATAAAGGAATTTTCTCATTATGCCACTTTTATGAAAAAGACCAAAAAAGGAAGATGAAGGAAGATAGCAACCATTTCCATTTACATGTGAATGAATATTTAAACGTCTGAACTCCTAAAAGAGCAAGCTCAAGTCCTTAGAACTAATACAGAATTTATTTCCCACGTGAAGCCTAATGCCTCTGAGTAATACTTCTTTCTGGAGAAGCTATGTTCAATGAAGAAGTACCCTGTTAGAGTGAATCATTGTCCCCAAAGCATTGTGGTGGCTTGGTTGGTATCCTTTGGAGTACTAAAATTTTCTTTTATAAAAGTATTTTCTCTTAAATGAATAGAATTCAAATGAATAAAAGTGGCTCTGAGAAAGGGGGTGGGAGGAGGAAAAGTTGAGGGGGAGGGGATGAGGGGAAAGGATGGAGGGGAGCAGAGATGTGGAGGTTCTGATGAGGAATAGCAAAGCAAGCCTATAGCGTAGTTCATTTTATCTTTTACTAACTTGGTGGGGAGGGTGGGATGGCACGAGGATCCACCCAGTCAGAGATGATCTGTCACTCATGGTTTGTGCACCTCTCTCCTGTCTGAATTTCTGAAGCATCTTGTGACCTGTGTGCTAGAGAAAGTAAGGAAGCTTGGATATTTTCTGCTCTGCTTGTAGTCGGTAGATCAGCATGGAGGTGCAAATGTATTCTGAGAGTGAGGAGAGTTTCTTGGGGACTCTCAAATAGCACTGAGACAAACAAAATACTCTAGCAGGTGACAGCCTTAGGGCCAATGCGGGGGGGGGGGGATGTGCAGTCCTGGGAGCATCATAGCAGGAGAGTACCCTGAGGTGCATCAGTGGTGAGGGGTCAGGGGGTAGTTGGTGTCATTGGAGTTACCAGAGTGGTTCTTTAGGGAACTGGGAACTGTTACTAACCCAATGACAACGTGAAGGGCAGCTGATGGACAGAGTTCCAGTGCTCCAAAAGACCACCCTGGTGGGTAGCAAAAGTGCTGCCTACATTTATGCCTAGGGAGCTTTCCTTAGGCTTTGTGCTATCACAGTCATCACTCACAGAGTAAAGTCAGAGGTAATCCACCTACTCCAGACAATAAAGATGTTTGTCTTATTTACCATAGAACTAATAGTAGAATGCACAACATTAGAAAAACATGGAACACAAACAAATATTTGCTTGCTACAAATACATTATCACAGACTAATTTAGACTCCTAAGAGGGGAACTGACAGAGAAAATGAACTTCCCAAGCGTCAAGGAGCTTTATAAACTCCTAGTCATCTAGGGAGGAGGAATTGAGTCAGCATGCCTGCACCTGCATGAAACTTTTCATAAAGACCTAAATCAATGTTTCACAAAGTGGACATTGCTTGCCATTATGTTACTTTGATTTGTGCATGTGTCTTAATTCACATATGAATACCTTTATTTCTTTAAAGACCAAATTTAAAGGCTTTTGGGGCTCCAAAAGTCAGATGCTGACTTGGAGTTGTCCACAATTTATCATTTAGAAGTCACTATATAAATAGCATGGTGGTGATTTCTATCATTTAACATCAGTGAAGGGCAGGGCATAAAGGACATCCCCGTGGGATGAGCGTGAGAGTCCTCTGGCAGGTACTGACCTGGAGTGGGTGATACACAGTCACATGCTGGTTACTCTCCAACACCGTTCTGTCTCTTTTCCTGTCATTTCTCCCACTGTGAACAGTACCCCAAGAGACAGTAATCACTTTCCAGTGAGTTTTACCCTTGATCACACATCACTGTTCCAACTATTCTCTGTGCTAATGAGTCTAGACCCTGCCACACTAACTGTCACCCAATCTCCTGTCTCCTGCTGTACTCAGACTTAGCTATTTTGGTAAATTCGGTTCTCCCAAATATCCAGTTACAAAAATCGCAGTAATTTTTTCCACACATCTTCCCATCATCCCCCCTCCCACAAGTCCATTTGACTCTCTCTTAATCATTTCTCTTTTCCATCTCCTGGTCAGAGTACTCGCTTCTGACTGGCAGCCCTGCCCCCTGAAGTGATCTTTTTCAGACACATAGTGACCACTCCCTAAGTTACCACTTATCATATTTCTTCCCATTTCAAAACTCCCAGGGCTTCATGCTCTCCTTGTTCAGACTCTAAAATTTTCATGATCTTTTGAGAACTTCCATAGTCTGAGCCCCCAGGCAGTCTAGCATGGGTGACTCTGAGCTAGCCTGCCTACTTTTTGTTTCCGAGTTCTCCAGAAACACTTTGTCTGTTTTGGATGCTGTGCTTTTTGCTGGTTACTCTTCACTTAGAAAAGTCTTTTGTTAAAGATTTGGTCAAGTCTTATCCCTTCTGTAAGCCTAAAACTATCATATTCTGTGCTCTCACCTTCTAAAACACTTTTGGATTTATTGTCATTACATTTTTTTGGATTTTGCTCATAAGCTATTTTGAAATAAGACCTAGTCATTATACATATGCATTTTCTTTTCTTCTCTCTCTCTCTCTCTCTCTCTCTCTCTCTCTCTCTCTCTCTCTGTGTGTGTGTGTGTGTGTGTGTGTGTGTTTTGCAAATGTTTGTAGTGCACATGTGTTGGCAGGCTTGCATGTGGAGGCCAAAGGTCAATGTTGTGCATTCTACTATCACTCCCTACTTTGTTTTTTCAGGCAGGGTCTCTCAATAAGACTGGACAACACTGATTCACCAAGACTATCTGGCCACTGATCTTCAGAGATTCTCCTGTATCTACCTCTCCAGTGTTTTTACATGGGTGCTGGACATCCAAACTCAGACCCCTATGCTTGAGCAAGCATTTTACTGACTGAACCTGAGACATCTCCACAGTCCCCATCTAATCTTCTGAATTATACAAATCTTTAATAGAAGGACTATGTGTGTCCTTTTATATATGTTTCAGTTATCAGTCTGGTGTATGTTAATACAAAAAAGAAAACCCTGCAAGGACACATTTACTACTGTTTAATGGAAAGCAAGCCCTGCTTAATGTTACATTTTTTGAGTTTTCTTATCTCTGTTATTCTAAAGGATATGTAAAATGAGGCACTTATTGAATCTCTTTGGATACCAACCCACCTTTGGGACAGTGTCTCATGTAACCCAGGTTGTCTTGAACTCACTATGTAGCCAAGGATGGCTTTGAGTTCTTAATGCTCCTGCTTTTTCTTCCCAAGTGTAGAGATTATGAGTAAGCCACCATACTCAGTTTTCAAATTTTATGATTTTAAAGAGCCACCTAGATATTTTACTCAGTGTAGATGAATTGGGAGTATCACATAGCAAAATCTAAATTAACAAAGGTACCTACAGGTTTGGTTGACAACTACTAAAACTGGGGCTTTAGTAGCTATTCCATATATATTTGAAAAGGTTTTCACTGTGAAAGGTAAGATAAAAATTACCCATGAGTGTGCTATTTTAACATAACTCAGGACTCTGATTTAGTAAATTCATATATATATATATATATATATATATATGTATATGTATGTATGTATGTATACATACATACATACATATATATTATATATATATATATATATATATATATATATCCCAAATATCTTGATTTAGTGGCTCCAGGAAAGTTCCAGAAATCTTATTTTTAACAGGTTCATTGTTACAAACACTGTCTGCCTTTCTGAACCTTCATCCTAACCTATAACTGGAACATTGTATGTACTCATTTAGTCCATTTTAAATGATTAAGGTGTATTAAAACATACAGTTCAGTTCCTGACTCATGATATGATACTAAATACTTGTTTAAATAAAAAAAACTACACAAAGGATAGCAACTCAAATATATTGTCAGTGGCTATTTGATCCCCAAAGATGAATAAAAAGGAGTAAAAGAAAGAATTTGATGAGAGAAGTAGAGACATTTCCTCTCCTCATGTTCTGCTAAGTGGTTTGACCCCTTTTTGAAATAAGCTGTGATAATTTTAATTTAAAAGCTCAGAGATAACAAATTGCCCTTCACCACCGTCTTTCATGATGTCCTCACTAGACTGGTGACTAAGCTAAATGTGAACAGCTGGAAGACCTACCTGGTTTCTCACACATGTCACAGCTCAGGAACAGAAGAGTAAACCACTCAGAATGGCTTCAAACTGCACTCTCTGCAAACAAGATGTGATTTTGGACTATCTAGAGAAGCATTTTATGGTTTCTATTAACCATCATTTTGTTTTATTCAATTTTAGTTTACTTAAGGTAATCACAGTAAAAATCATATTTAATGTCAAAATTGAATTTTTTTTGTTTTGTTTTTCAAGACAGGGTTTCTCTGTGTAGCTTTGGAGCCTATCCTGGCACTCTCTTTGGAGACCAGGCTGGCTTCGAACTCACAGAGATCCTCCTGCCTCTACCTTCCTAGTGCTGGGATTAAAGGCGCACACCACCAACGCCTGGTCCTAATGTCAAAATTGAACTAAACTATTTTGTGTTCTCTGACATTTTTGACCTGACAATGTTCTTTAATTTTGTGAACACACCTTTTGTGCGTTGTGTTTGTGCCTTGCCCATGTCTCACCCCCTTGTTTTGCTCTATGAATTCTTTCTAACATAGTTCTACACTTTAGTAGAGAAAATTGTTCCAAGAAGGCAAAATCTAGGCAGCAGATCAAATATGTATAAAAAATTACTAAAAATAATGAGCAGCATATTTTTTGGCTTAGAGAATAGAAGTAGCCCACAGGAACATTGGAAGGTTCAGGCATTATGCTGGCCTGGCCCTGTTACCTGGCAGAATCCACTCAGGCAGTACCCTGGTCAGCCCAGGTTCCATGGGAACTAAATCTGCAGGCAGGTGTAAAGGACCCCTTTAAAAGACAGACTCCCAGTCGGGCGTTGGTGTCCCACACCTTTAATCCCAGCACTCAGGAGGCAGAGGCAGGTGGATCTCTGTGAGTTTGAGACCAGCCTGGTCTACAAGAATTAGTTCCAGGACAGCCTCCAAAGCAATACAGAGAAACCCGGTCTTAAAAAAAAAAAAAGACAAGACAGACTCCCACCCACTTATGCTCTCTTCTTTCTTTTATTATTCATTTACTCTCTCTTGCCCCCCCTCTCTCTCGTTTCTCCTGCCCCACCTGGAATAAACTATGATTAATTTACTCCCTAGTTCATGTTCCATCGCGCTGGTGCCGGCTTCATCGCGAGGTTTCTTTTCTAATTTTTAAACTTTTACAGAAGAACAACAAACACGTCTAACACCACTTGTTCTTCATTCATTCAATAAATACTTAGTATGCCTTTGGAAGCTGCCAGATGACCTAGTCTACAGTGATTCCCTTAAAGATGCCTCCATTAAGCCAACTATAAGACCAGGAGGCTCTGATCAGTAGAGGATGGGTGGGTGCTGATGAGGTGAGCCACGAGGGATCCATCAGGGAAGGCTCTTGAGGAGGTTATGTTTTCAGGGATAGCAGGTGTTTAATGTAGGTGACACGGGCTGCTCTAGCCCAGCTGACTTGCTCTGCCCCCAGGTCATGCTTTGCAGACAGTGAATATGACCATATCTCAGGTTAAGGCCGAATGGCTTCAGAGCATAGACTATGTATGTGAGGCTTCCACAGATGGTGCAGAAATGGAACCCACAGACAACGTGTACCAAACAGCTGCTCTAATTCGCCACAGTGTGTGACTAGAAGGAGATGCCAGTTTGGTTTCAGATCCTGTGGCAAATTGACATTGCTTAACTAATTCTTGAAAGACCCGTTGAAAGGCAGAACCCAAAGCTTGGCTTTCATCCAGTTTATCCACAGAGGGTGAGAATAGTGTGGAGTTCTTTGGGTCAGACAATATGGAAGAGAGCATCACATGCAGGCAGTGTCTTTAAACTCTTTTGGAGTAGTTTCTCTCAACAGCAAGATTTTGTCTACAACTTCAAATGCAGAGAAGTTGAAAGAGAGTGGTTAAAGCCAACTTCAAAAATCAATTACTTTAGAAGAGATTAAGTCTCTCTTCACTTATGCAACTTTCTGGCTCCTTCGAGATAGAGATTATTTTTAAATCTTTACTGAAGTTATTGCTATCTGTGTTATTAAAGAACAGTTGAGTTATTAACCATTGAAACAGAAAGCTGTAATGGACATCAGGAAAGCAATTATTAAGGTGATACCTGTCATATAATGTTCAAAGTCAGGGCAGTATTAAGAAAAGAACTTTCTGACCATCTTAGAATAGTGACCATGCTTTATCAGAGCTGTTTTTAATGATGTTGCTCAGAATGGTTTCCTCCCAGATGATGACTGAGAATCTAATTAAAAAAAAATGGTGCCAAGTACCACAAGAGTAACAGAACTGTGCTGTTTTCTGGGATTTTGTTTTTTACTTTTTTGTTGTTGTTGTTTGTTTTTGTTTCTGTTTTTTTGTTTTTTGTTTTTTTAAATGGAGGGTGCTGGATGTCTCTACAATTTTGTTCAAATGACTGCAGAACCTGGAAAACTTGTTGCTGCTATTGATGCATAATATATGCCATTATTGCTCTTTTTATATAAATACACACACACACACATATATATATATATATGCTAATTGAAACTCAAATATGTGATGAATCCAAGGTGTTTCAGTGAGTGCTCACCTGTGCATGCAAATTTGATTTCATCTTTAGTAAGTAGTAAAGTTATATGCTTGCCAAAAAAAAAATAAGTGACACACTGGAAGACAAATATCACACAATTTCAATTTTATGTGTAACCTAGAAATGATGAACTTATGGGAGCAGAGAGCAGAATTGTGGCTATTAGGCTTCAATGTGGGTCTTTTAACAATGGGGAAACGATTGGTTTAAGGATATAAAACTGCAGTTGGACAAGAGGCATGGACTCTGTGAAGTCTTGAGGTCTACTGAGAGCATGATAAATATGGTTGATAACAATATGCTATATTTTAAAAGTTGTGAGATAGTATACTTTAAGTGTTCTCAAAACAAAAATGATGAATATGTATGATGTAACATGTTAATTGGTTTAATTTAGTCATGCCATTGTGAACATACTGTATTGTGTATCATAATTGTGCATGACTTTATTTATGAGCTAAATAAATGAATGGAAAAAAAGAATTAGAGAAGTGCTGGCTTTGGGTCAGGAGCATCTGTACCCTTTTAACTTTACTAAAAACTAAGCTGAGCTGGACATGGCGGCACACATCTTTAATCCTAGTACTCACAAGGCAGAGGCAGCGGATGTGTCTGAGATGGAGGCTAGCCTGGTCTACAGAGTGTTTCAGGCCAGGCAGGCCTACAAAGTGAGCCTCTGTACCCAGAATAAAAAACAAAAAACTAAGCTGGTGGCTAGAATGGAAATAACAGGTCACACCACAGCAAGCAGCCACAGTTCATGTTTTCTTCAAGGTCAAACTGAAGGGCATATTAGCTATAACAAAATCTCATTCACTTTGATGCTACAAACTCAGTTCCTCTGAGAGTGATCACCAGAGGCTGGGAGAGCACTGTCCTTGCTCTGACTACATCACTTGTCTTCCCCAGTAGCTCATGACAGTAGCCCCTATGAGAGAGTGAGATACTGACAATAGAGGTGGAAGAAAGAGCCTTGGATAGACTTCTAAGATCGGGAGGATGAGGCTCTCATTGTAAATTCTCTAGACCAGTCAACAATTTCAATATTTTGAGGGCCATCCCCCTCTTCACAGCTATTAAGTTATAACTGATAAAAATTCTATGTATTGGGCTGGGTGGATAGCTCTGTGGATGACATGCTTGCTGTAGAAGCTGAGAGTCAGAATATCCCCAGAATCCAGAGAAATGCTGTGTCATGTGCCTCCTGTAATTCTAGACCTTGGAAGGCAATCAGAGGCACAGCAGTCGTATTGTCAAGCTCTAGGTTCAATCAAGAGACTCTGCCTCAAGGACTAAACTAGAACAGTGCAGAGGGAGACCCTGAAGTCAGCCTTGGACTACCACACATGCATATACATGTGCAAGAGCACCCCCCTAAGAACATACACACACGTCACACACAAAGACATGACAAAGAAAGCGTATCTATTTACTGCATACATTGCACAAGCTAATTAACATATTCAACACCTAATATGTTTATAATTTTCTGGTAAGAACACTTAGGATTGACTCTACTGAAGTTTTCGTATATGCAATATAGGCTAAATGTAGTCACCATGCAGTGTAGTAGTGCCTTAGAAATTATTCTTTCTGTATAACCAAGTGCCCATTGACAACAAATTACTCCCACTTTTGACTTGACATCATTGCCTCTCCTCTGGCAAATACCATTCTACCGTCTTTCTGTGGGATTTCAACTTCTTCAGATTCTTCATAGGAATAAGTTCAAGTGGGGTTGTCTTTCTGTCCTGGGATTATCTCACAGATAATAAGTATCTTCTACTTTCCCTGTCTTCACAAACGACGTGAGCATGAGTACTACATATTTTTTACACATTATCCATGGAATGACATTTAGGTTGGACCCATACTTTTGGTATTATGGCTAACGCTATAATGAATACAGACATGTAAGTGTATTTGAGATATGATGATTTTGTTTTCTTTGCATACATGTCCAAGTGTGGTACTTATGGATGAGATAATAGATCTGTTGATGTTTTGTCTTCTGTCTTTTGCCTTTTGCAGTTCTGGGGTTCTAAATGAGGGCCTTATTGTAGTGTGAGGAGTTCTCTGCCACTGGGTTTCATGGCCCCCCCCAATAGATCTAATCTTAGTGATTTGAAGAAGCATCACTGTATTTTCTAAAATTGATGTAGTGTGAATGTTTCCTCACCAACACTTAACTTTTGCCTTCTCTGTGTGTTGTGTTTGCCTGCACATGTGAGTGCATGTATGTGCATACATGTAGAGGTCAGAGGCCAATCTCAGGCATCCTTTTCTGGAGCCACATACTTTTTTTTTCTTTTTTTTTCTTTTTTTCTTTTTTTTGAGACAGGGTCTCTGACTGGTCTGGAATTCTCTAAGTAGGCTAGACTGTCTGGTCAGAGAGTCCAAGTGCTCCACTTGCCTCTGTCTCTCAAGAAAGGAAACAGAAGTGAGTGCCAGATTATCTGGCTGTTTTGCATGGATTCTAGGGATCCTTGTCCTCACATTTGTCAAGCAACCGCTTTGTCAATTCAGCCATTGTCCCAGCCCTCCCAGACTTTTGCTTGTTTGATAAAAGTAATTCTGCCATGTTTAAGGTGATAGTTTGCTGTGCCTATAATTTGCATGCCCCTAATTAGTGACCTTGAGGATTTTTGTTTTTTAAAAAATAGACTGTCTATATATTTTCTTTTAAGAAATGTCTGTTCAGGCATTATTCAACCATTTTTTAATTGGTTGATTTCTTGTTTTTGAGTTGAGTCACCTACAACATTTTGGAGTATTTAATTAGTCCCTTAAACATTGTTTTATAGCATCATCAAATTTCATGACTTTACATTACTCAAGACCACAGAATAACAGAAGTTTTTCCTAGTTTGTGGCCTTTATAGTGGTTAAGTAGACAGAGGGAAAGTGCCATGGTTTAGAAATGTCAGGTTTCTAAAAGATGACAGTTTTCACTGACTGGCCTGTAGCTGACCTCATGCAGAAAGAGTTCTTCCTGCCTAGCAATACTTATAGCCCAAATGCTTGCTCCTAAGTTGATTCTCGCTTGAGCAGCCACAATCAATTCACATTAAGTATATAAAAAAAAGTCACCATACAGAAATATCTAGAGTGTCTGCTTTGTTCTGGTTTCCACATCTCACGTTGCACTGGTAGATTTATACAGACAACTGGCATAGAATTCTGTTTTACTTTTAATTCATAATCACACATAAAAAGTGAGGGACATTTTTGTGCTTTAGAAGATACTGGAAATATTTATTAGATAAGGTAGGCAAATTTAATTCGACAGATTACGGGAGTTGAGAGGGATTAGGGCCAATAATTACTCCATCTTAAAGGGTTATTTTTTCCTATATTGTAAGATTTCCAAATATATATTAATAGTTATATATTGTATATATTAATTATATATTAATTATACACTATATATATAAGCACAATAAACTACTACCTTAAACGTGGTAAAATGACTTTTATCAGAAAAACAAAAGTGGGGAGGCTGAGTGTCACGGCGAGGTCTATCGCTCAGTGGTAAAGCACTTCACTAGCATGTGTGAGGCCTAGGTTCAATCCCAGAACCACAAACAACAAACAAAAACATTTTTTATGTCTACCACTCATGCCTTATTCTTTATTTAAAATAATTTGAATGATTACCATGTTCTAGAGTGACCCTCTCCACAGTACCTTTCTTGTACTGTGATGTTATATACATAGATCTGACTTTAAGTTCCTGCAATATGTCAGAAGGGAGAAAAAGATAGATTGCTGAACGCATGAGCTGTTTCCTAAATCTCGGAAATTTTGATGAACTTAGAACTTCTCTCTCTCTCTCTCTCTCTTTTTGCTTTTTTGAGACAGGGTTTCTCTGTGTGTAGCTTTGGAGCCTATCCTGGCACTCCCTCTGGAGACCAGGCTGGCCTTGAACTCACAGAGATCTGCCTGCCTCTGCCTCCTGAGTACTGGGAATAAAGGCGTGCACCACCAACGCCCAGCTTAACAGCTTAGAACTTCTAGCCAAAGCACAACACAGTGTTGAAGCAGAAGAGTGGTCAGTTTTTCCTTCTGGCTAGACCCAGCTTTCTTTCTGAGAAGTCAGTGAATGTTCCTGTTCCTCTTTGTTTGTGCAATTAAAAACCAATGCACTGATACACACATTGCAACTGGAGCACACAGTCAGCAGAAATGTATGAGTGAGAGTGTGTGCGTGTGCGTGTGCGTGTGCGTGTGCGTGTGTGTGTGTGTGTGTGTGTGTGTGTGTGCATGTGAGCACACACATGCATGGGCACTGATAACACTAGTAAGGGGAATTCTGCTGCCATTCCTGGTGCTTTCTCATGTCTGTCCCAAGAAAAGCTCACCAATCTGCACTGAATTATTCCTCTGTGGTCATTGTTTTGGTTATCAAAGGAGGTACCACAGGCATTCTAAAGCATAGCATTTTAAGACCACATGTCAGCCCCAGACAAAGTACAGCATAATAAAAGGGCTACACACACACACACACACACACACACACACACACACACACACACACACAGGATAAACAGAATGCTCAAAGAAATAAAGAGAAAACATTTAAAATTGGAATGTTTTAAGAATGATACCAAATTGCTTCACTAAATAAAATTTTATTTTTCCTGCTATTTGAATAGAAAAAAGGAGAGATTGCACTGACTTTAATAAAATTTACAGCTACTCCTTATTAATGAATATATACACATTTAAAATTGTCTTGTTAAAGCAGAAGGGAAGACTAACTGGAAGGAGAAGCAGACAAACTGGGGGGGGGGGAGGAGGCACGCGGGAGTGTAATAAGAATAGAGAACAAGTGAGAATAAAATATAGAGACACATATTTATGAAGCTACCATGATGAGATGCACTACTTTATATGCCAAACTAAAAATTATTTTAAAAATGGAAAGAGAGGTGGGGGTATAATGCTGGAGCTCAGTTAGAGCCCTGTGCATATTAGACAATCACTCTGCTACTCAGCTATGATGGCTTAGACTCCAAAATGTATTCTCTCTCTCTCTCTCTCTCTCTCTCTCTCTCTCTCTCTCTCTCTCTCACATACACACACACACACACACACACACACACACACGCACACACACACACACAAAGAAGGGTTCTTGCTATGATTCCCATCCTGGTCTCACACTCCTAGACTCAAGCAATTCTCCTGTCTCACCCTCTCCAGTCTGGGGTTATTGTCTCTTACTATCACTTCTGCCTCTAATATGAAATTTTACATGGCAGCCAACAGATCATATTTGCACAGTGATTCTATTCAAACAGTTTCTCTCTACCATGTTTTGTTTGCTTTTGCGGTGCTGGGGCAAATGCCAGGCCTCACATATGCAAGGCAAGTGCTCAACCACCGAATTACAGCTCTATCATACTCCAAACTATCTTACTGAAGCTCGCCTGCAGTGTCCTTTGAATGGGTCTGTGTCCTAAATCTCCAAGGAAGATTTACTGCTTTTATTCAGAAAAGATAACTGAGCTTTCTTATCGTCAGCCCTGAGGTAGTCTGGCCACACTTTCTGTTCACACTTAGCTTCCTGACAATGGAATACAATGTGGTCAGCAGGCTTCCAGCTCTTGCTGCCATGTCTTTCCCATCATGATGGACTGTGTCCTCTAGAACTGTGAGCCATATTTCTCGTCAGGCATTTTGTCACAGTAGTGAGAAAACAAATGAATGCAGAAAATTAATACTCAGTAGGGGCCCATTTCTGTGACAAACTTTACCAGAGGTTCTTAGGCTTTTGGAACTGGTTTGCAGGAGGCGTGTGGAAGAGTTTGGAATTTTAGCTTAGAAAAGCCCTAGCATACTGTAGGCAAAGCTTAACAGACCATTGCGGTGGAAGCTTGGAAGAATAGAATACTGAGAGAAATGCAGTCAAGGCCTTGCTCAAAAGATTTTAGCAGAGAACAAGGACTCTACCAGGAACATTGGCTAATGTTACAACAAATCTTTCTGCCAAAAGCCGCCGAGCCCCATCGCCATGTGTGAGCTTTACGCCAGCCGCCCGCCTGAGTTGTGGCCCAAATGAATACACAGAAATTTGTATTAGGTTCAAAGCTGCTTGGCCAATGACTAGGATTCCTCATCTGTTAGCTTAGTCTTAATTATTATAAATCTATATATTTTATAAGACTTATCTTATCAGATGCCTTATTGGTGTCCCTCCTTGCCGGTGGATTACATCATGCTGCTGGAGGAGCAAGGGGTAAAAAGGACCCTTCCTGTTTCTCCTTCGCTTAAATATGAGTCTCCTTGCTATGTCACTCCCTGCTTGGATCACCACTTCTCTACTACATTTCCCAGAATCCTCTTTGACTCCTAGTCCCGTCTAACTTGCTGTCTCATTGGCCAAACAGTATTTTATTTAACAATGAATAAGATAAACAAACACAGTACATTCCCCATCAGGCTAAGGATCATTCATATGATATTCTGACAAAGTCCCATACCTGACTGTATTT